>NC_088417.1:14183119-14190619 GCF_034236695.1 Oncorhynchus nerka
TTCCTCAGATTGGTAATATCCTATAATGCACCACTTACTCCAAATGATTCATTGTTTACAGGAAATGACCCATTATTTAAAAGGACATTCTCGTTGATGTGGCATTATGGATTGGTATTTGTGAGTGGGTTCTTTCTATGTGGTCTTCCTATTGGCCCAACCCTCACTGCCAGTGTTACCATGCTACAGTCCAACCCACTTTTCTATGTGGTCTTCCTATTGGCCCAACCCTCACTGCCAGTGTTACCATGCTACAGTCCAACCCACCTTTCTATGTGGTCTTCCTATTGGCCCAACCCTCACTGCCAGTGTTACCATGCTACAGTCCAACCCACCTTTCTATGTGGTCTTCCTATTGGTCCAACCCTCACTACCAGTGTTACCATGCTACAGTCCAACCCACCTTTCTATGTCGTCTTCCTATTGGCCCAACCCTCACTGCCAGTGTTACCATGCTACAGTCCAACCCACCTTTCTAGGTGGTCTTCCTATTGGCCCAACCCTCACTACCAGTGTTACCATGCTACAGTCCAACCCACCTTTCTATGTGGTCTTCTTATTGGCCCAACCCTCACTGCCAGTGTTACCATGCTACAGTCCAACTCACCTTACCTCTCATTTGCTGTCTCCTACCAACTCTGACACCTAAGACTTCTGTAGTGAAAACAGACAGTACAGCCTCAATCTCAACAGTCAGCTAGTCAGTCTCATCACTGAGTTGAATCACTTCCCTGTTCACAGGGAACGGAGAGCAAAGCAAACTGGATGCAGAAAATTGTGATTAATGAACAGCCACAACAAGACTCTCCTTCAGGGCCTATTTGACAACCATTCCAGTGTCCTAATGGTCAATAACCCAGTATTACAACCCCATTAACCCTCTCATCCTAACCACTCTAATGTACTGTCAGTGGGAGTACAGGCCAGCACACCAAGAGGCAAAACAACACTTTTATCAATGTCCTGCTGCTCGGATTGTATGAAAGTTCACCCATTCACAAATGCATTATTAACACTTTGGCTTAATTTATGTTTTTTTAAACACCTCCCCCCGTTTTTAAATGCAAATAAATTAGCCCTAATGAAAAGCCCATCCTCCTCTCCTCTACTGTTGTCCTCTCCTCCTCTGCTGTCCTCTCCTCCTCTGCTGTCCTCTCCTCCTCTGCTGTCTTCCTCTCCTCCTCTGCTGTCTTCCTCTCCTCCTCTGCTGTCTCCCTCTCCTCCTCTGCTGTCTCCACTCTTCTGCTGTCCTGTCTTCTGCTGTCCTCCTCTCTTCTCCTCTCCTCTCTTCTGCTGTCATACTATTCTGCCCTCCTCTGCTCTCCTCTTCTGTCTTCCTCTCCTCCTCTCTTCTGCTGTCCTCTCCTCCTCTGCTGTCCTCTCCTCCTCTGCTGTCCTCTCCTCCTCTGCTGTCCTCTCCTCCTCTGCTGTCCTCTCCTCCGCTGTCCTCTCCTCCTCTGCTGTCCTCTCCTCCTCTGCTGTCCTCTCCTCCGCTGTCCTCTCCTCTGCTGTCCTCTCCTCTGCTGTCCTCTTCTCCTCTGCTGTCCTCCCCTCTGCTGTCCTCCCCTCCTCTGCTGTCCTCCCCTCCTCTGCTGTCCTCCCCTCCTCTGCTGTCCTCTCCTCCTCTGCTGTCCTCCTCTCCTCTGCTGTCCTCCTCTCCTCTGCTGTCCTCCTCTCCTCTGCTGTCCTCCTCTCCTCTGCTGTCCTCCTCTCCTCTGCTGTCCTCCTCTCCTCTGCTGTCCTCTCCTCCTCCACTGTCCTCTCCTCTGCTGTCCTCCTCTCCTCTGCTGTCCTCCTCTCCTCCTCTGCTCTCCTCCTCTCCTCCTTTGCTGTCCTCCTCTCCTCCTTTGCTGTCCTCCTCTCCTCCTCTGCTGTCCTCCTCTCCTCCTCTGCTGTCCTCCTCTCCTCCTCTGCTGTCCTCTCCTCTTCTGCTGTCCTCTCCTCCTTCTCTGTCCTCTCCTCCTCTGCTGTCCTCTCCTCCTCTGCTGTCTTCCTCTCCTCCTCTGCTGTCTCCACTCTTCTGCTGTCCTGTCTTCTGCTGTCCTCCTCTCTTCTCCTCTCCTCTCTTCTGCTGTCATACTCTTCTGCCCTCCTCTGCTCTCCTCTTCTGTCTTCCTCTCCTCCTCTCTTCTGCTGTCCTCTCCTCCTCTGCTGTCCTCTCCTCTGCTGTCCTCTCCTCCTCTGCTGTCCTCTCCTCCTCTGCTGTCCTCTCCTCTGCTGTCCTCTCCTCCTCTGCTGTCCTCTCCTCCTCTGCTGTCCTCTCCTCCTCTGCTGTCCTCTCCTCCTCTGCTGTCCTCTCCTCCTCTGCTGTCCTCCTCTCCTCTGCTGTCCTCCCTCCCTCTGCTGTCCTCCCTCCTCTGCTGTCCTCTCCTCCTCTGCTGTCCTCCTCTCCTCTCCTCTCTCTGTCCTCCTCTCCTCTGCTGTCCTCCTCTCCTCTGCTGTCCTCTCCTCCTGTCCTCTCCTCTGTGTCCTCTCTCCTCTGCTGTCCTCTCCTCCTCTGCTGTCCTCCTCTCCACTCCTCTGCTGTCCTTCTCTCCTCCTCTGCTGTCCTCCTCTCTCCTCCTCTGCTGTCCTCCTCTCTCCTCCTCTGCTGTCCTCCTCTCCTCCTCTGCTGTCCTCCTCTCCTCCTCTGCTGTCCTTCTCTCCTCCTCTGCTGTCCTTCTCTCCTCCTCTGCTGTCCTCCTCTCCTCCTCTGCTGTCCTCCTCTCCTCCTCTGCTGTCCTCCTCTCCTCCTCTGCTGTCGTCCTCCTCTCCTCCTCTGCTGTCCTCCTCTCCTCTGCTGTCCTTCTCTCCTCCTCTGCTGTCCTTCTCTCCTCCTCTGCTGTCCTTCTCTCCTCCTCTGCTGTCCTCCTCTCCTCCTCTGCTGTCCTCCTCTCCTCCTCTGCTGTCCTCCTCTCCTCCTCTGCTGTCTTCCTCTCCTCCTCTGCTGTCTTCCTCTCCTCCTCTGCTGTCTTCCTCTCCTCCTCTGCTGTCCTCCTCTCCTCCTCTGCTGTCGTCCTCTCCTCCTCTGCTGTCCTCCTCTCCTCCTCTGCTGTCCTCCTCTCCTCCTCTGCTGTCCTCCTCTCCTCCTCTGCTGTCCTCTCCTCTTCTGCTGTCCTCTCCTCTTCTGCTGTCCTCTCCTCCTCCTCTGTCCTCTCCTCCTTCTCTGTCCTCTCCTCCTCTGCTGTCCTCCTCTCCTCTGCTGTCCTCCTCTCCTCTACTGTCCTCCTCTCCTCTGCTCTCCTCCTCTCCTCTGCTCTCCTCTCCTCCTCTGCTGTCCTCTCCTCCTCTGCTGTCCCTCCTCCGCTGTCCTCTCCTCCTTCCCTGTCCTCTCCTCCTTCCCTGTCCTCTCCTCCTTCCCTGTCCCCTCCTCCTCTGCTGTCCCCTCCTCCTCCGCTGTCCCCTCCTCCTCTGCTGTCCCCTCCTCCTCTGCTGTCCTCCTCTCCTCTGCTGTCCTCCTCTCCTCTGCTGTCCTCCTCTGCTGTCCTCCTCTCCTCTGCTGTCCTCCCCTCCTCTGCTGTCCTCCCCTCCTCTGCTGTCCTCCCCTCCTCTGCTGTCCTCCCCTCCTCTGCTGTCCTCTCCTCCTCTGCTGTCCTCCTCTCCTCTGCTGTCCTCCTCTCCTCTGCTGTCCTCTCCTCCTCCGCTGTCCTCTCCTCCGCTGTCCTCTCCTCTGCTGTCCTCTCCTCCTCTGCTGTCCTCCTCTCCTCTGCTGTCCTCTCCTCCTCCGCTGTCCTCTCCTCCTCTGCTGTCCTCTCCTCTGCTGTCCTCTCCTCCTCCGCTGTCCTCTCCTCCTCCGCTGTCCTCCTCTGCTCTCCTCTCCTCCTCTGCTGTCCTCTCCTCCTCTGCTGTCCCTCCTCCGCTGTCCTCTCCTCCTTCCCTGTCCTCTCCTCCTTCCCTGTCCTCTCCTCCTTCCCTGTCCCCTCCTCCTCTGCTGTCCCCTCCTCCTCCGCTGTCCCCTCCTCCTCTGCTGTCCCCTCCTCCTCTGCTGTCCTCCTCTCCTCTGCTGTCCTCCTCTCCTCTGCTGTCCTCCTCTGCTGTCCTCCTCTCCTCTGCTGTCCTCCCCTCCTCTGCTGTCCTCCCCTCCTCTGCTGTCCTCCCCTCCTCTGCTGTCCTCTCCTCCTCTGCTGTCCTCCTCTCCTCTGCTGTCCTCCTCTCCTCTGCTGTCCTCTCCTCCTCCGCTGTCCTCTCCTCTGCTGTCCTCTCCTCCTCTGCTGTCCTCCTCTCCTCTGCTGTCCTCTCCTCCTCCGCTGTCCTCTCCTCCTCTGCTGTCCTCCTCTCCTCTGCTGTCCTCTCCTCCTCCGCTGTCCTCTCCTCCTCCGCTGTCCTCTCCTCCTCTGCTGTCCTCCTCTCCTCTGCTGTCCTTCTCTCCTCCTCTGCTGTCCTTCTCTCCTCCTCTGCTGTCCTTCTCTCCTCCTCTGCTGTCCTCCTCTCCTCCTCTGCTGTCCTCCTCTCCTCCTCTGCTGTCCTCCTCTCCTCCTCTGCTGTCCTCCTCTCCTCCTCTGCTGTCCTCCTCTCCTCCTCTGCTGTCCTCCTCTCCTCCTCTGCTGTCTTCCTCTCCTCCTCTGCTGTCGTCCTCTCCTCCTCTGCTGTCGTCCTCTCCTCCTCTGCTGTCCTCCTCTCCTCCTCTGCTGTCCCTCTCCTCCTCTGCTGTCCTCCTCTCCTCCTCTGCTGTCCTCTTCTGCTGTCCTCTCCTCCTCCTCTGTCCTCTCCTCCTTCTCTGTCCTCTCCTCCTCTGCTGTCCTCCTCTCCTCTGCTGTCCTCCTCTCCTCTGCTCTCCTCCTCTCCTCTGCTCTCCTCTCCTCCTCTGCTGTCCTCTCCTCCTCTGCTGTCCCTCCTCCGCTGTCCTCTCCTCCTTCCCTGTCCTCTCCTCCTTCCCTGTCCCCTCCTCCTCTGCTGTCCCCTCCTCCTCCGCTGTCCCCTCCTCCTCCGCTGTCCCCTCCTCCTCTGCTGTCCCCTCCTCCTCTGCTGTCCTCTCTCCTCTGCTGTCCTCCTCTCCTCTGCTGTCCTCTCCTCTGCTGTCCTCCTCTCCTCTGCTGTCCTCCTCTCCTCTGCTGTCCTCCTCTCCTCTGCTGTCCTCCTCTCCTCTGCTGTCCTCCTCTCCTCTGCTGTCCTCTCCTCCTCTGCTGTCCTCTGCTCTCAAGCTCAGGCCATTAGATAATGAATTGCATCTAATTGGAGAGAGACTAGCCAGGGGGGGCTAGAGTCGAGGGAGGTGGAGAGGGGGTTGAGATTAGGCTTGTCACGTCTCAGTTCTCTTGTCTCTCCTTCTGGTGTTGCCCCTCTAATGGAGGTCTGGGTGAGGAGAGGAGCAGGGTGTTTTCCTCCTCTACTACTAACAGGATGCTGTGAGGACAGTAGGGCAGAGCCTCGATGTACAGCTGTGTTGTAGTGTATTTGGAGACAGTTTTCCCACAAAGAAGATCAGTGTGGCCTCTACTAAGGATCTCTCTTCTGAGAAGAAGAGGGGAGAAAGGAGGAGAGACTGAAAACAACATTTCTCATTCCCCTCAGTCCTCTACCCTCAGTTCAGAGCAGGGTGCCTCAGAGAAAGGCCAACATACTCTGAGGCAGAGTGAAAACCTCATTCAATACTAACCCCAGCATTTAGACCTAAGTGGAAATATAGGTGTTCACATGTTAGCTTAAGACAATATTTCTAATCCTAGATTCTAAGTGATCCAAATGATTCCAACTAAATTACTGCTAGCTATTCCAGCGACATGCCAGTATTTCGTTAAGTACTGGCAACGTGCCATATTGTAATATCTGGCTCCATTGTCATCAAGCAGTCCTAGTAGAAACCAGTCTCTTCTCCTCTCCCCAGTCCCACAGACTCACAGCACCCTCCGAGTTGTTTTAAATATTCAGCACACCCCACAGTTTAATCTGTCGTCTCCTCAATAATGCACCAAGCCACACAAGTGCATTTTGCTGTCATAAAACACAGGGGGATTTAAGCATAAGCCCCAAGTCACTTTCCCCTGAATATTCATGCACTGTTGCTGTGTTTGTTTGTTCCACATTTGTAAGACGAGCAAAGCCTTTTCTGCCACCTCCTGCTTCTCCCCTCCTTGTTGTGTGTGTGTCTCTGTGTGTCTCTGTGTGTCTCTGTGTGTCTCTGTCGGTCTCTGTCGGTCTCTGTCGGTCTCTGTCGGTCTCTGGGTGTCTCTCTCTGTGTCTCTCTCTGTGTCTCTCTCTGTGACTCTCTGTGACTCTCTCTGTGACGGTCTCTGTCGGTCTCTCGGTGTCTCTCTGTGTCTCTGTGTGTCTCTCTCTGTGTCTCTCTCTGTCGGTCTCTCTGGGTGTCTCTTTCTGTGTCTCTGTGACTCTCTGTGACTCTCTGTCGGTCTCTCTGGGTGTGTCTCTCTCTGTGTCTCTGACTCTCTCTGTCGGTCTCTCTGTCGGTCTCTGTGTGTCTCTGTGTGTCTCTCTGTGTCTCTCTGTGTGTCTCTCTGCGTGTCTCTCTGCGTGTCTCTCTTTCTGTTTCTCTGTAACTCTGTCTCTTTCTGTGTCTCTCTTTCTGTGTGTCTCACTCTCTTTCTGTGTGTCTCACTCTCTTTCTGTGTGTCTCTCGGTCTCTCTTTCTGTGGGTCTCTCTGTGTGTCTCTCTTTCTATGTCTCTGTAACTGTCTCTTTCTGTGTCTCTCTTTCTGTGTGTCTCTCTGTCTCTCTTTCTGTGTTTCTCTCTTTCTGTGTCTGTGTGTCTGTCTCTCTCTCTGTGTGTCTGTCTCTCTCTCTGTGTGTCTCTCTTTCTGTGTGTCTGTCTCGCTCTCTGTCTCTCTTTCTGCGTGTCTCTCTTTCTGTGTGTCTCTCTTTCTGTGTGTCTCTCTCTGTGTCTCTCTCTGTGTCTCTCTCTGTTGGTCTCTCTGGGTGTCTCTTTCTGTGTCTCTGTGACTCTGTGACTCTCTCTGTCGGTCTCTCTGGGTGTGTCTCTCTCTGTGTGTCTCTGACTCTCTCTGTCGGTCTCTCTGTGTCTCTCTGTGTGTCTCTCTTTCTGTGTGTCTGTCTCGCTCTCTGTCACTCTTTCTGTGTGTCTCTCTTTCTGTGTGTCTCTCTCTGTGACTCTCTCTGTCGGTCTCTCTGGGGGTCTCTTTCTGTGTCTCTGTGACTCTCTCTGTGACTCTCTCTGTCGGTCTCTCTGGGTGTGTCTCTCTCTCTGTGTCTCTGACTCTCTCTGTCGGTCTCTGTGTGTCTCTGTGTGTCTCTGTGTGTCTCTCTGTGTGTCCTCTGTGTGTCTCTGTGTGTCTCTCTTTCTGTGTGTCTCACTCTCTTTCTGTGTGTCTCTCTGCGTGTCTCTCTTTCTGTGTGTCTCTCTATGTGTCTCTCTTTCTATGTCTCTGTAACTGTATCTTTCTGTGTCTCTCTTTCTGTGTGTCTCTCTGTCTCTTCTGTGTGTCTCTCTTTCTGTGTGTCTCTCTTTCTGTGTGTCTCTCTTTCTGTGTGTCTGTCTCTCTCTCTGTGTGTCTCTCTTTCTGTGTGTCTGTCTCTCTCTCTGTGTGTCTCTCTTTCTGTGTGTCTGTC
>NC_088417.1:14193119-14208119 GCF_034236695.1 Oncorhynchus nerka
TCATGCTTTTCAAAAATGAATGTTTGCTCTTTGGCCGCTCACCTTTCTCCTTCTGTCAGTTTGATAGTGTGTGCTTGTGTAAAGTGTTAACAGTCATAAGCATTGAGCTGTGTCCTATTGATAATTTCAAGCTCACGTCACTTTTAAGTAAACAACAATAGCAAATTAGGTAAAATATTCACTTAAAATTGCACTTAAAAAAAATAATAACTTAGACCTTGGAGTCAAGTATAATTGTTTGTCTTGTTTCTAAGAGAACCCCAAAATGTCCACCAAAATAAATGAAGTCACTATTTCACTCTAAAGTGTGTTGTAGTTTGATATGCCGTGTATAGTGCTACTAGCCCGTAGGCATTATGACTGAGCTAGGCTAGCTAAAAGGCACACACTCAACCTCTCACAAACCATTACCCCCCCAACACAGGAAATGTCGAACAATCGTAGAAAAGGGTAAGCATTTTGATTTGCCGCAGATGGTCAGAGTTCTCTGGCCCAGAAATCTGAAATATTTGCATATTAGCATCCAGCGGAGGTACTTACAAGCTGCGGCCTCCTCAGTTCCCTACGCATTAGTGTGCCGCCGATCAGCAATGTAACTGTGTACAGATGGTAGATCATCTATTTTCCTTACTACATGCCGTCTCTCTCTCTCTCTCTTACGGTGCCAAGACTGGGCTATAATGGTATATGCTAATGAGCACTAGTTCCTGTGTTGTTTCCAATCCTTTTTAGCCACAGATGCTAAGCATGTTTGAATTTAGAATCCCCCTCTTGCCCATCATAGATTATGAAAGGACTGTTTTGATGCTTCTTTTTTTTTTTGATTTCGTTATAGTTTATGGCGGTTAATCAGATTTTATTGGACCTGAGCGTTGGCGCATTAAAGTAGCATCTGCTAATAGGTTCAGCACCTCTCGGGGTACCTGCCAGTCATAGCGGTGGCAGCCAATCAGATCCCCAGAGGGGGCTGTGGTGCGGGACAAACTGCTCATACAGAAGGCCATAACCATGACAGTGAGAGAGCCTGAACTGAATATTGAGGATTTTAGTGGCTCTAGCAGAATGTTTATATTCAGTCTCATATCTCTAGAATGGCTCCCTCAGGTTTGTATGAAATTCCTGTGTTAGTTCCCTCCCTGCTGTTCACGAGTACACAACACAAACAAGTCATTAACCAAGCTTCTGGGATGATTACTAATGTATGGAAACATAACTGTTACAAAACCAATGCCAAGCTTGTGAACTTTCTGTAACTTTCTGTTCCTCCCTGAGAGAAGCATCTCTCTCCCTCCTACCGTTTCTCTGCTCTGTGTGATAAAGGATGTTTTCCTGAGTCTCTTGGCTTCAACCTTGCCCTCTTCTTCTTCTCCTTCTCCCTCTACATCCTGCATGTTGGCCTGGAACAACTTGTTATTTTGCCTTAGCCGCCATAATCGTGACACAGCTCACCACTCCCTACATACGCATCGCCCCCGCGGCTGGCGACAACCAACTAACAGGTCAGACCACCACTACAACTTCCCAGCTCTCTCTCTCCTCGTGTGTGTGTGTGTGTGTGTGCCAAGATTAATGATTCATAATGTATGTCTGTTTGTGCATTCTAATGTTTTCTAACATCTGTTTGTTACATTTTGTAGCGTGTGTCTCTTTAAGTCTTAACAAGATGTGCCCTGCCATGTTTGAGAGACGGTCTAGGGTAAACTAGGTTACCAGATATCTTCCACTTTGTATTTGTACCTGCCATTCGGTCAGTATTTATCCTATTCATATCTTACAGATAGTGTGACATGGGATTTGGTACCTTGAACACCTGGTTGTGTTGAAAAAACATAGAATGTGCTCATTTTCATTCAAGGCAGATGTAGGAGTTGTGAGTGTGGGGGGGTCATTACAGGCCTCTGCAGCGAGCATGAAACCGAGAAGCTGCACACTCTGGCATGCACGGCAAAGCCGACCTGCTCAACCTGCTGTCAGAAAATTACATTAAAATATTTACCAGGCAGGCGCGGCTTCAAAGGACAGGTGACATCTTTCCTCCTTCTGTTTATACAAGAAGCCAAATGATTCTACCCAGTCACACACAGTCACACACAGTCACACCCAGTCACACCCAGTCACACCCAGTCAGACACAGTCACACCCAGTCAGACACAGTCACACCCAGTCACACCCAGTCACACCCAGTCAGACACAGTCAGACACAGTCAGACACAGTCACACCCAGTCACACCCAGTCAGACACAGTCAGACACAGTCACACCCAGTCACACCCAGTCACACCCAGTCACACCCAGTCACACCCAGTCAGACACAGTCACACCCAGTCACACCCAGTCAGACACAGTCACACCCAGTCACACCCAGTCACACCCAGTCACACCCAGTCACACCCAGTCACACCCAGTCACACCCAGTCAGACACAGTCAGACACAGTCACACCCAGTCACACCCAGTCACACCCAGTCACACCCAGTCACACCCAGTCACACCCAGTCACACCCAGTCACACCCAGTCACACCCAGTCAGACACAGTCAGACCCAGTCACACCCAGTCACACCCAGTCACACCCAGTCACAGTCACACCCAGTCACACCCAGTCACACCCAGTCACACACACACTAAACCAACTGCTACCAGTTAAACTCCAGTTTACATTTTCTAAAAAATGAGTCAGAAACGTCTAGTTTTAATGCGACATGGACAACAACGTGTAGATAGGAGTGACCTGCCAGGGGAAGTTAAATATCAGCATTTGTTTTATTTACACTGTTTACGTCCCAGGAACATGATAAATGTATGCAGCGGAGGCCGCTGTGTGTTAACCAGCTCTTGTGGTGTTTCAGACCCCGACGTTTACACACCCTCCCACACAGAGTTACAGAGGAACACCCTATCCCCCAAAGCACCTCGCATAGTTTGAGTTTGACATGAAACGGACTCCCTGAAAGCCCGAAAGCTTCACTCCCTTCTTCAAAGCCGGAGATATCTGCCGTTTAAACTTAAAGAGCACCAGTGTTTTATGCCTCTTGGGGCATTCAGTTTGCTTTTGACCCATAAACAGAGATGTCAAGGAGAGGATTTGAAGTAGAAAAGCTTGGCGTGAAAGTAAATGGTTAGAAAGTCCAAAACAGCTGGAGATGTTTTGACGTTTCCCGAACAAACTGGAGATACCAAGGGAGTCAAGCTGACCTTGACTGTTCAGTCTTTTAGCTTGGGAATATATTTGAAACTTCTGTTCACATGTGAACAACCAATGTTTTCTGTATTTTTGCCCACGCAAGGTTTACCTGATAGGAGCCAGAAGTCGTCCTTACTGCTTTCCTTGAAGGCCTTTTCCTCACCACCTAGACCCCTCAATAGCGCTCTGGTTATCCAGAGAGCTATATCTAGTGTTATGCACATTTATATGGTAGGTAGGTAGGTCAATGCTAATGACTGTCTGTCCCCCCTCTGGACTCAACATTGAAGGTCGGCAGGTAGCCTAGCAGTTAGGTCGTTGGGTTTGAATACCTGACCAACTGAGAGACTGCCTGCCTGGTAGGTCAATGCTAATGACTGTCTGTCCCCCCTCTGGACTCAACATTGAAGGTCGGCAGGTAGCCTAGCAGTTAGGTCGTTGGGTTTGAATACCTGACCAACTGAGAGACTGCCTGCCTGGTAGGTCAATGCTAATGACTGTCTGTCCCCCTCTGGACTCAACATTGAAGGTCGGCAGGTAGCCTAGCAGTTAGGTCGTTGGGTTTGAATACCTGAGCCAACAAGATGAAAAAAATCTGTCTGTGCCCTTGACTCTAATTGCTCCAGGTTCAGTGTTGATAATGGCTGACCCTGACTGTGACACTCCCCCTCAGAGAGTCTCGGGGAGAGTTGGGATATGCAAAAAAAACACGTTTCAATAGGACAAATATAAGCACCCAACAGATTGTTATCGTCCAAGGACATGGTCAACCTTGGTATGGAACCTGGAGGGAAGTCACCCTCTCTCTCCTGGGCCCTCTGTACTCCAAGCCTACCCTCTCTCCCTTCACTTCACACAGACTCACCCTTCGGAGTAAAACAAATTGTTACCGTGGAATAAGCCACCCGTTTGTTAGCCCCCCTATCCGTCACAGCGGTAACAACGATAGTGATGGATGTTGTCACCCTTTGATTGAAGTAGTGGTGGAGGCGGGGAGGAATAGATTGGGGGGCCGGGGGAAATGGGGGGGCCGGGAGAAATTGAGCGACGTGTCCTGACTATTTTTCATCCCAAACTCATTTAGCGTGAGGAAATGGATAGTTCATCAGGCCGCGGGTTGACGTTCCATCACATTATACAGTAAACTGGAGAGCAGGAGGCTCCCTCTCTCTTTCTGTCTCCTTCCCTCTTTCTCTCCCTCTCTCCTCTACCTCGGTCTATCCTGCTCTCCCCCTTTCATCTCTCGAACTCTCTCTCTCCTCTTGTTTGTTTCTCTCCTTCTCCATCTCTCCCTTCCTCAGAGGGGAAGGTCCCAGTACTAGTGAAACAGTGGCTCTTCTGCGACGCTGCAAGGGGCCTGGTTATCTCATTGGAACAGATTTGAAATGTCTTGGCCCTCGGTGTGATCACCCGTCACCTCCTGCTTTGGGAATAAATTGCTCCCTAGTATTCCCCCTTATTTCCTGTTTGTGTGCTGCCGCTCACCACACTACAGAACATGACCCAGATTTGAATATCCAAACGCAACAGAGGCAACGTGCTCGAGCTTTGTCTCGCCCGAAGACAATGAGTGTGTAAAAAGGGACAGTTAATGAGTTTATCTGGAACTCTCAGGTGCAGGAGCTGAGGCGAGGGCATATTACTGCTTCATATAAGGATTGGGGGGAGGGATGGAGGGAAAGAATGTAGTGCGTAAACACATAATGCCAGGAGGGAGGCTGGAGGACAGACGAGGGAAAGGGAAAGCACGGCTGAAGTGTAGAGCAGCTCTGGAGGCCAGAGAGAACATGCAGCTGTGAACTTCACCGTCGTCAGTCAAAAATCAGTTTCATCACATGGAATTAAATGTAACATGGATAGAGGCCTGCTTAGCATAGTATGAATTGTCACACAGTAAGGCATCAGTATTCCAAGGTTGGTCTTTTCCTGCCATATGGAAAACGGATTGTACGTTGCTGGAGTTTTCCAACTCCTAACCACAGAGTTAGACCATCCGATAGACTTGAAGACAGCGTTGGCGTAATGAACTATAACAACAGTGTAGGAATTCCCCTTCTCATTTAAAACCTTTCCCTCTTACATCGTCAACGTTTCACTGGTAACGGGTGTTGTCTTAACCCTGCATGAGTCCTTGATGAGAAAGGAGTGAATGACGTGACAACCCTAATGATGATGATGATGACATGGATCCAAAAATGGCCGCCCGGTGACGGTTGTAACCCATTGTCTTTGACCACCAGGGGCTGCGACCAGGAAGCCTGACGCGGTGGAGCCGGAGAAGCAGACGGACCACACGGTGAAGATCGCCGGGGTCATCGCTGGTATCCTCCTCTTCGTCATAATCTTCCTCGGCGTGGTGCTGGTCATGAAGAAAAGGTCAGACTCCCAAACTGTCTTTGTACTGTCACCTGTATGGTACAGATGCAGCCACTAAAAATACTATTTCCACGATCTGTGTCATTTCTGTACAGACCATTTGTGTGCAATTAGTGTACAACTTTTTAGAGTCTGCAATTGTATACTATGTGTTGCTGTCTACATTAGAGCCCTTTGTCAACACATCAAGAGTTGGTGTATTGAAAGAAGGTTTGAATGTTTCCATGCTCCCTGAGGTCCAGCGTTACCCTGATGCTGTAGATTAACAGGAGACGTGTGTGCATCGTGAAATTACATGAAAGGCCAAATCAAATGAATTCCCTCTGATTGTCCCTTCACCTTCAAAACCCCCTGCATCGTCAACGTCAAGGCTAAATTGTTTATTTCATGACACTGATAAGCACCATGTAAAACTGTTTAATGGCACTGCTATACGGTATGCATTGAAATATTAATACCCCCCCCATGCACTAAAACAAATGCCACTGTATTAATGACCTCGGTAATGGGAATAGGAAAATATTTCAGGGGCTTATCTTGTGGCAGGAAAAACTAGCAAAGATAAGAGGGAAAAAATGTATGAAAGCACTATTTGTTTTCAAAGAGCCAGAGATGCCTGTGGCTGTGTAGCTGCAGGCTAGTTTACATTAGCCCTAGTTCAATGCAAGAGGGAGAGGGGGAGGAAAGAGGGAGAGGGAGGGGGGAGGGGAGGGGGAGGGGGAGAGGGGGGGGGGAAAAGAGGGAGAGGGGGAAAAGAGGGAGAGGGGGAAAGAGGGGGGAAGAGGGAGAGGTGGGGGGTGGCAGGTACTACACAGCAGCCCCAGGAACTGATGCTAAGCAGATAGACAAACGGATGCTGAGCAGATAGACAAACAGATGCTGAGCAGATAGACAAACAGATGCTGAGCAGATAGACAAACAGATACTGAGCAGATAGACTAACGGATGCTGAGCAGATAGACTAACGGATGCTGAGCAGATAGACTAACGGATGCTGACCAGATAGACTAACGGATGCTGAGCAGATAGACTAACGGATGCTGAGCAGATAGACTAACGGATGCTGAGCAGATAGACTAACGGATGCTGAGCAGATAGACTAACGGATGCTGACCAGATAGACTAACGGATGCTGACCAGATAGACTAACGGATGCTGAGCAGATAGACTAACGGATGCTGAGCAGATAGACTAACGGATGCTGAGCAGATAGACTAACGGATGCTGAGCAGATAGACTAACGGATGCCGACCAGATAGACTAACGGATGCTGAGCAGATAGACTAACTTCCTCCACACGCACGGGTGTAGCGCAATGGGAGTTTCGGCAGATGTCTCTGGGGTATGAGCTCTACCCTGCTCTCAGTATCTAGAGCCCTCAAACTTTACTCCTCATTTAATCAGGGACTGATTTAGACCTGGGACACCAGGTGGGTGCAATTAATTATCAGGTAGAACAGGAAACCAGCAGGCTTGAAAGTTGTAATAGTAGAATGCACAAGGTGCAATTTCTAAATTGGGTAGTGAATCATCAGTTCCTCTTGTCATGTCAGTCATTACATACTGTAGAGAGATATTTATAACAGAAATGTCCAGATCATCTAGCCCATGTCAGCTCGTGTTTTTTTAGCCTCTAGATTTTGTTGTAATGTTTGAGTCACTCAAATATCACATGAATCCACATTATACATGGCAAAATGTATTTTTACATTTTTACACCTGCATTGTTTGCTGTTTGGGGTTTTAGGCTGGGTTTCTGTACAGCACTTTGAGATATCAGCTGATGTACAAAGGGCTATATAAATAAATGTGATTTTATTTGATTTGATATTGCACTAAAATAAAACTGGGGAGGGCGCACAGGATGTTCCCCAATGCTGGAATGGGGGCCTGAGTGAAAACATTTCGGAACCCCTGATCTGAAGGGTCGTAAAGTGGTTTCATACTGTACAGTTGTCAGTATAACTATTGTTCTGTATTTCAATCCAATGACTCTTCATTAAATCATGATGACCTTCATGATTTATTAACTGTATTTTATTTCAGTCATTCAGGGAATCAGGGACCAAACCACTTCAGCAATGGTTTAGTTGTGTCTTTGATGGTCACACAGTGTATGTGTAAGAAAATGTAGAGGCTTGTGTCTTAGAGTAATAACTAGTGTCAACATTCGTGTTGTTTTTGTTATTACTGCCCAATGTTCTAGTTTGTTGTTGGATTGTCAAACAGTACATGTGTAAGAGAAAGGAGAGGAATATGTTTATGAATATTAAAGCCACCTCTGTTGTACAAACATGTTATTCCAGCCAGTTCCTGATAAACTTGCTCTCTAAACACAGCTCCAATGAGCTTCCTCCCCTGTCCTCTTCTTGCACTCGCCCACTCTCCAATAACACTACAGC
The DNA here is from genome assembly GCF_034236695.1 of Oncorhynchus nerka. Lineage (NCBI taxonomy): Eukaryota > Metazoa > Chordata > Actinopteri > Salmoniformes > Salmonidae > Oncorhynchus > Oncorhynchus nerka. Next base: position 14,201,079 of record NC_088417.1, read on the forward strand.
CCACGTATCATCTCAATAACAACCTATCACCTTCACTGAGGCGCAGGCTGGCCTTTATTGTCATGGCCTGGAGGCAACTCTGCAGAATGGTCACTAGCTGGCACAGCCACAAAGTCATAAAATATGATTTGAAGCCTAACCTTAACCATACTGCTAACCCTAATACCTAACCATAACCTGAAATTAAAACCAAAAAGCTAATATTTGTTTTCCTACATTTTTAAGATATTGCCAATTTTGACTTTGCAGCTGGCCCATCTAGCGGAAATCGCTCAGTTCTGCCTCCAGGGCAAGACTCATGACAATAAACGTCAACCTGCCACTAATGCACTATGTTACCCACAATTCTCTCCTGCAACACCTGCACACCTGACTTGCCAATCAACAGGTCACTCCGCCCACCCACTGTAACTGAATGTTGTAACTCTGTGGGCCCTCACCCTCTACCCCTCCACGCATGACGTTGTACCTCCAAGCAACCACCTTGCCCTCACAGTCGTACTTGTAAAAAACGTCACTTTTATGCCTCCATATCGTGTTTTTTTGCGGGGGTTTCATTTCTCTATATTTTTCTCCAGTACATTAATATTTTTCCTTTTCCTTTCCTTCCATTCCATTTCCCCTCCTGTCCCCCACCACTGCTTATATCCTACCACCACCCCACTGGGCAGAAGAACCTATCACTCCTACACTTACTACCTGTAAGTAACCCACTTTGTGACTGAAAACGCTTAGTGCCATGCTTACTCCATCTGCGACCAACGCTTTTATTTACCATGCATGAAACATCTTGGTGACTTTTCTCTCCTTTCAAACTGCCAGCCGGGGCTTAATTGGTCTAACATTGGCTAGCAGTTAACATCTAGCAGCTAATGGCTAGCAGCTGATGTAAGCTAACGGCTAGCAGCTAATGTAAGCTAATGGCTAATCTACTCACCTCAAGATCCAATTTGAAGTCCAATTGCCAATATCAAAGTGGAATTGCAAACATTTTGACCAGATCATTTATAAATAATGGGTAACATATATAATTGGTCTAAATTTATTGAAAAACTGACACTCAAATGAGGCAAAATGCTTCTTTCTAAATTGTGACCACGTTCCAGCCAATGCTGTAGTTTGAAAGGGGACCTTGATCAGTGACTACTATTATAAAACAGTTAGAAAACCTATAGACGTAGATACTACTATATTTGTCCATAAACATAAAAAATGGAGAACTCCGTATTCTCCTTGTATTGTGCTTTCTAGAGTATTTTGTGCTTTATTGACTAAGAGGGAAACTGTGTTCTCTGTAACCTGAGTAGCATTGCTCCATTGGAATGGCCAACTAACCCGTCCCATTTTCAGAATAGCTGCGCAGGCGTGAGACAATGAGAGGGGGTCAGTTTTGTGTCCAACTCGCCTCTTGGCCTAACCCTGTTCCAGAATCCACCTCAACAGGTCAACTCCCATGATCCTCTCTGTCCGTGGTCATGTCGGTGCTGCTCATTTCCCCATTTCTTCTCCATGTTTTAGATCAGTTGTTTTTGCAAGGCACTGTTGACACCATGTAAATTCCTCATCTGTACCGTGGTACGGTGGTGCTAAAAGCCTACTGTGATGGTGACGGCAGCTTTGTGTATGATGCTATGCACTCTGTGTATGATGCTATGCACTCTGTGTATGATGCGATGCACTCTGTGTATGATGCGATGCACTCTGTGTATGATGCTATGCACTCTGTGTATGATGCTATGCACTCTGTGTATGATGCTATGCACTCTGTGTATGATGCTATGCACTCTGTGTATGATGCTATGCACTCTGTGTATGATGCTCTGCACTCTGTGTATGATGCTATGCACTCTGTGTATGATGCTATGCACTCTGTGTATGATGCTATGCACTCTGTGAATGATGCGATGCACTCTGTGTATGATGCGATGCACTCTGTGTATGATGCGATGCACTCTGTGTATGATGCGATGCACTCTGTGTATGATGCGATGCACTCTGTGTATGATGCGATGCACTCTGTGTATGATGCTATGCACTCTGTGTATGATGCGATGCACTCTGTGTATGATGCGATGCACTCTGTGTATGATGCGATGCACTCTGTGTATGATGCCTTGGGTCAACTATGTCAGTTGGTTTACTATTTCCAACTCTGTTGATTGTTCAGTTCATTTGCTTTGATTGAAAACACGCAATGGATCAACAAATGATGTGATTCCGGGAAGAAACAGTTATTTTAGAGACAAAAAGGATGGCATTCATGAAGGAATGTGAGCTGGCTTCAGTGTGACCTGCTTGTTTTCAATAGAGGGGTGAAAGCTCCGCAGAAGAACCCCTGGCTTGGATTTGAATAAGAGCCTGCTAAATGTCCATAGGGAGAGAACACACACAGTGCCTTTGGAAAGTATTCAGACCCCTTGACTTTTTCCACATTTTGTTACTTTACAGCCTTGTTCTAAAATGAAGAAGAAGAAACAACTCAGCAATCGACACATAATGACAGTGAATAACAGGTTTTATACATTTTTGCTAATTTATTAGAAATAAAAAAACATACTTATTTACATAAGTATTCAGACTATTTGCTATGAGACTTGAAATTGAGGTCAGGTGCATCCTGTTTCCATTGATCATCCATGAGATGTTTCTACAACTTGATCTAAGTCCACCTGTGGTAAATTCAATTGATTGGACATGATTTGGAAAGCCCGACACCTGTCTAAGGTCCCACTGTTGACAGTGAAAGTCAGCAGAAACCAAGCCATGAGGTCGAAGAAATTGTCCGTAGAGCTCCGAGACAGGATTATGTCGAGGCACAGATCTGGGGAAGGGTACCAAAACATTTCTGCAGCATTGAAGGTCCTCAAGAACACAGTGGCCTCCATCATTCTTAAATGGAATAAGTTTGAAACCACCAAGACTCTTCCTAGAGCTGGCCGCCGGGCCAAACTGAGCAATTGGGGGAGAAAGGGCTTTGGTCAGGGAGGTGACCAAGAACCCGATAGTCACTCTGTCAGAGCTCCAGAGTTCCTCTGTGGAGATGGGAGAACCTTCCAGAATGACAACCATCTCTGCAGCACTCCACCAATCAGGCCGTGTGGTAGAGTGGCCACACGGAAGCCATTCCTCGGTAAAAGGCAGATGACTGCCCGCTTGGAATTTGCCAAAAGACACCTTAAGACTTTGACCATGAGAAACAAGATTCTCTGGTCAGATGAAACCAAGTTTGAACTCTTAGGCGTCCAGTCTGGAGGAAACCTTGCACCATCCCTACGGTGAAGCATGGTGGTGGCAGCATCATGCTACAAGGATGTTTTTCAGGGAATGGGAGACTAGTCAGGATCGAGGCAAAGATGAACTCCAGAGCACTTCTGACCTCAGACTGGGGCAAACGTTCACCTTCTAACAGGACAAAGAATCTAGCACACAGCCAAGACAATGCAGGAGTGGCTTTGGGACAAGTCTCAATGTCCTTGAGTGGCCCAGCCAGAGCCCGTAATTGAACCAAACAGAACATCTCTGAAGAGACCTGAAAATAGCTGTGCAGCAACGCTCCCCATCCAACCTGACAGAGCTTGAGAGGATCTGAGAAGAATGGGAGTAACTCCCCAAATACAGGTGTGCCAAGCTTGAAGCATCATACCCAAGAAGACTCAAGGCTGTAATCGCTGCCAAAGGTGCTTCAACAAAGTACTGAGTAAAGGGTCTGAATACTTATGTAAATGTGATATTTCATTTTTTTAACAGAACAATTAAGATTGTGTAGATTGATAAGAAGAGAAAAAAACCAAGAGTAAGACCTAACGTCTGCTAAATGACTTAAATGTAAATGTAAATGTAACAAAGTGTGTAAAAAGTAAAGGGGTCTGAATACTTTACAAAGGCACTGTACATCCCAGATATGATGACATTTTATATTTGTCTATTCTAGTTATATCCCCCCTCCTCCCCTCTATATTTGGAGCTTGTTGCTTGGATTTCTAAAGGAGATTTTTCTTGGTGACTTCCAGAAAATGCTGTTTGGTTTGTTATTAACTGTCCCTTAGAGGGATGAGCGTGATTCTTAGAGAAAGATGTGGTGCTCTGTGACTTGTGGAATCTGACTTTTCTCTTTCTACTTTCTGTCCCTCGTGTTCTCTCACTTCCTCCCCTTATCTATTTCTCTCCCTATATCTGGTTCTCTAAACTCCTCTCATGCTCTTCCCCTCTCTCTGTCTTCCTCCCTCTCCCCCTCTCTCTCTCCTTGGCCGTTTAAGGAGGAGTAATATGGTAAACGGTGTGAGATTATGCCTCTCCGTTCGAGTCAGGGCCGCCGAGCCAAGCTCATGTTTAACAGTGAGTCGCTTGCCACTCGCCTCAAATTGAGCAGTCGGCGCTCTAATGAAATATTGAATGCAGTTTGTCTTTGATCCAACGCGCCATGTGCCAATTATAGCAGTGAGGGCAGAACAGGTGGAGGCAGGGGAGAAGGAAAGAGAACAAGAGGTCTCTGAGGAGAGATAGATGGAGGCAATTCACCATTACCTACCAAGCCCTCCTCCTTCCCTGTATCTGTGCAGTATATAAAGTTGTACTTCATTTTATACTCGCTAACTCCAAAGGTAGGCCAAGGTCTGTCCAGTTTTTAAATTAGCGTTACTAATGGTCCATTTCTCCATTGGGATACATTGAAGTGAAACAGATCAGGTAGTAATCTGTACAGTCTATGATACTCTGGACTGCTATGAGGTAGAAGTGTTGTATTAGATTGGGTAAGAGCTATAAGGTAAAGAGCACTACGGTCTCCTATAGCCTGAAGGTCTCTCAAGTTCTACATCCCAGCTGAGCTAAATGCTGAGTTTAGGCTTCCCAAATGTCACCCAATTCCCTATATAGTGCACAACGTTTAGTAAAACATTGTGCGCTAAATATGTGACTAGGGTGTCATTTGGGATGCAACCTGGCTGCGTGACTAATGCAGAACCGCCAATATCCCTCCATTATTTCCCTGGAAGCCTTGTCTGAAGCCATGGTAAAACATCTTGATAAAACAAGAGAAGTAACTGCCTGGGATGAAGGATGAGCTGAGTGGGACGCTTCTTCTCCATCTTCCCTCCCCGGCACTTCTTTCTTTCTTTCTCGCACACTCCTATACGCATGCGCACGCATGCGCACACACACACACACACACACTGAGAGACAGAATGTGTAAGCACTTCCAAGGGAATCCAGAGAGAAGGGCCCATTTTTAATACTGTAAGCTTAAAGCAGCCAGGTGGGGCACTGCCCGCCGTGTGAACAAAACCTTAATTAAATCCTACAAGGAAGGTTTCATGCAGAACAAGAATCAAATTAATTACAACAATGGAATGTGCATTTGTCTGGCTGACAGGCACTGTCATTCCCGAAGAAGTGCAGGGAATTTGGAGAAAGGAGGAGGTGGTGGTAAGAGGGAAGACGAGAAGACCATTTGGCCCGTCTGTTGGGAGACTCGACAAGGTTGTCCTGTAACTCCCTTTGTTATTAGGGTAACAGGTCATTATTGAACGTTAGCCTTTAGCACCCAGCCAGCACGCACCGCGAATAAGCCGTCCTCTCTGATGCTTGTTTACATGACAGGTGGCAGCACTTGCACGCCGCGGCCCTAATAAAGGTGTACACACACACACACACACACACACTCGTAGCCCTGTTTGTGTGCTAATGGTCGGCGTACACAGACACTGTCTTCACCTCACCACAGTTTACATTCGCGTCACCCTGCGATACGTTAATGGCACTAGTCTCCCGCTTCTCATTCGATTAGCATACATAACCCCTAAAGTGCAGGTGTCTCATGAACTGCGTGGTAAGTAATGTTGCCAAACCTCCTAAGCAGCCCATTGGAGTATGTGATGTGATTATAGAATAGCATCTAAGTGCTGTTCTGTGTTCAGGTTCTCAATAGAACCTTCACGTTATCTGATTTGACTAGAGGAACTGGAGTAGGATGGAAAATGGGGACTCGTTGTTTGCCTGTTTTCCCACGGTCTTAATGAAATGGGTGAATGTTTACAGTTTGATGGTATCAGCAGCCAGTTACTACACCCAACAGTTACTACACCCAACTGCCATTGTATCAGGGGTCGAGGGTCGTTCAGTTGGGTCGTTGTGGAGCACGCTTTTGTGTTGTGGCTCCGGGGCTGATGAAGGCCCAATGTCACACGGGCTCTTTCTCTTGGGAATAAAGGATGTGCCGCCAACACTTGTGACCCTCAGGGTTTAAACTCTGGTAAACGGTGTCGTGGGTGATTGGAACATTTCTAAGAGCTCCCGGTCTTAATTCAGCTCTGCCTCCAGAGTCAATTCAGACTAGATTCATTTGGTTTGGGAGCCCAAAAAAGCTCTTCTCTTTGTGTCGTTGATTTGATCAGGGGTGTTACTGGATCAGCCTCTTGTCTGATGTCGCCATTGTAAGTGGAAGTCAAAGTGCAGATCCAAGTACAAGTAAGAAATTACTGCTCACGCCACGAACATAAAGCCTTTGATTCGGCGACTACGTTTCCCATTAATTTTGTGTGTTAGGCTACCGTAGGGGGAGAGCTGGCCATTCAGTTAGGTGTTTTCATTTATCTTTCTCTCTCTCACGCTCTCTCACATATATTTTTGGGGGTTGGCGTGTTTTTCCCCGGTATCTCTGAAGACTTTATTGGTTTTTGTTGATTTTCAGCTAGGCAATTACTGTAGCGACACTGTACATTACAAGTTGTCTTTCTCTCCAATGTTCCAGGCTTTGAGTTCCTTCTCAGTAACCTTGGTTTTCCAGTTGGTTGAATGGAATGAATAGAAAAACATACCTTATAGCTGAATTCTAGCTAACATAGTACTAATGTTACACTGTAACAAGCGTCCAATCATATCTATGTGCTTGTAGAAGTGCATTTGCATTTTTTGTATGAGAAGAGACATTCCCTTTTTTTTGTATGAGAAGAGACATTTCCTTTTCCATCAATGACCCGACATACTGTAAATGGAAAGGGTTGTATAGCATGTAGCTATCTGTAACATGGAAACATACTCTAC
>NC_088417.1:14213119-14218119 GCF_034236695.1 Oncorhynchus nerka
TACAAGGTCCGGAGCCTGCTGGTTTTCTGTTCTACCTGACCATTAATTGCAGACACCTGTTGTCCCAGGTCTAAATCAGTCCCTGATTAGAGGGGAATCACCCACCTGTTGTCCCAGGTCTAAATCAGTCCCTGATTAGAGGGGAATCACCCACCTGTTGTCCCAGGTCTAAATCAGTCCCTGATTAGAGGGGAATCACCCACCTGTTGTCCCAGGTCTAAATCAGTCCCTGATTAGAGGGGAATCACCCACCTGTTGTCCCAGGTCTAAATCAGTCCTTGATTAGAGGGGAATCACCCACCTGTTGTCCCAGGTCTAAATCAGTCCCTGATTAGAGGGAAACAATGACAAAAAAAACAGTGGATCTGGCTTCGATGTTGAGGGGCCTACAGTAACATAAACTAATGTAAATGCTGTTATGTTCTTTGAAATAGTTATTTCTGTAAACACAACCAAGGTCTTCTTCTTCTGATAGAATATATGAAATGCATGTATTAGACTGTTAGAATGCATATGTTCTTAGCTGGAAGTATCCAAAATTGGCTTTAGGACATTAGGAATTATACAAAACATATCCTTCACTATTTTAACAATTAACTATTGTTATATTTCTACATGGATATATTTCCATGAATATTTCTTCATGCATTTCATGCTTTACAATTGTTTGTGTAGTATTTATCAAGCGTAGGTGCTTTATGTTTGCACACCTTGTGGGTTGATATGCATCTAATGCATAATCTAAATGAGACACCCGTCAACGTTCTCAACGTGCTCTAGCGGGTACTTATAGGCTGAAGGCAATGCGGTTCTAGTGTTAAAAGTCTAGTCTTCATTTTCCATGTGCCTTCTCTCGTCATCTGATTCCATCTGATTCGGAGGTATGGTTTTTCCAGGTTAAACTTTAAACGGCCCCAAAAGGTTACGCTTATGCAAAGATCTGGAATAGAAAGGAATTAAATAAAAAATATCTAGCATAGCGTTGGAGAGAAACGCAGCGACTCGGAGGAGTACGTGGGGAGCGTTGTGACCAGGCTGTGGCATTAGGTATGCATGTGGGCCATGGATGGGAGCGAGCTCTCAGGTAGCGATGGAGGAGAAGGGATGGTTTGAGGGAGGGAGGAGGTAAACAACCATAGCTCATACTGTATCTCTCCACTCAGCCACTGCATCTCTCTCCCCGTTCCCCTGCATCTCTCTCCCCATTCCCCTGCATCACTCTCCCCGCTCCCCTGCATCTCTCCCAGTTCCCCTGCATCACTCTCCCCGCTCCCCTGCATCTCTCTCCCCATTCCCCTGCATCACTCTCCCCGTCCCCTGCATCTCCTCTCCCCTCCCCTGCATCTCTCCTCCCCTGCTCCCCTGCATCTCTCCCCGCATCTCTCCCTCTCCCCTGCATCTCTCTCCCCGTTCCCCTGCATCTCTCCCCTCTCCCCTGCATCTCTCCCCTCTCCCCTGCATCTCTCTCCCCCGTTCCCTGCATCTCTCTCCCCTCTCCCCCCCTGCATCTCTCCCTCCCCTGCATCTCTCCCCGCCCCCTGCATCTCTCCCCGCTCCCCTGCATCTCTCTCCTCCCTGCATCTCTCTCCCCTCTCCCCTGCATCTCTCTCCCTCTCCCTGCATCTCTCTCCCATCTCTCCCCTGCATCTCTCTCCCCTCTCCCCTGCATCTCTCTCCCCCTCTCCCTGCATCTCTCTCCCCCCTCCCCTGCATCTCTCTCCCCTGCTCCCCCCTCCCTGCATCTCTCTCCCGCTCCCCTGCATCTCTCCCCTCCCCTGCTCCCCTGCATCTCTCTCCCCCTGCTCCCCTGCATCTCTCTCCCCTCTCCCCTGCATCTCTCCCCCGCATCTCCCCTCTCCCCTGCATCTCTCTCCCCTGTTCCCCTGCATCTCTCTCCCCTCTCCCTGCATCCCTCCCCATCTCTCTCCCCTCTCCCCTGCATCTCTCTCCCCTCTCCCTGCATCTCTCTCCCCTCCCCTGCATCTCTCTCCCCACTCCCCTGCATCTCTCTCCCTCCCGCATCTCCCCCCTCTCCCCTGCATCTCTCTCTCCCTGCATCTCTCTCCCCTGCATCTCTCTCCCCGTTCCCCTGCATCTCTCTCCCGCCCCTGCATCTCTCTCCCCTCTCTGCATCTCTCTCCCCTCTCCCCGTGCCCTCTCTCCCCTCTCCCCCCTGCATCTCTCTCCCCTCTCCCCTGCATCTCTCTCCCCATCACTCCCCTCTCCCCTGCATCTCTCTCCCGCTCCCCTGCATCTCTCCCCCGTTCCCCTGCATCACTCTCCCTCTCCCCTGCATCTCTCCCCTCTCCCCTGCATCTCTCTCCCCTCTCCCCTGCATCTCTCTCCCCCGTTCCCCTGCATCCTCTCCCCTCTCCCCTGCATATCTCTCCCCGTCCCCTGCATATCTCTCCCCGTTCCCCTGCATCTCTCTCCCGCTCCCCTGCATCTCTCTCCCCGCTCCCTGCATCTCTCTCCCCGCTCCCCTGCATCTCTCTCCCCGCTCCCCTGCATCTCTCTCCCCGCTCCCCTGCATCTCTCTCCCCGTTCCCCTGCATCTCTCTCCCCGTTCCCCTGCATCTCTCTCCCCACTCCCCTGCATCTCTCTCCCCGTTCAGGTCGTTTTTTTTAAGTGTGTGTTTTATAATGGTAGGCTATAATCCCCTCCATCCCCCTAAAAACAGTTTTTTTTTTACACCAATACAAAAACTTTTGTAGCTTATATATAGATAGTTCAAATCTTGTACACTAGCAGCAGAAAATATTAGCATTTAGCGAACAAGGCCTCTTCACGATGCCTCCTCTGCCTTTGCAACTTCTGCACTGTACCCCAACAGGGTCTCTACCCACCTGTGTGTGTGCCAGACAACTTTGCCAACCAACACACCCATTAAAGGGAATCTCTCATGTGAAGCCGTGCGTTTCCCTCCTACTCTGCCAGTGTCACTCATCACCCAGCCCCTTCAGCAGCGCAGCACGCCGCCTCTTCCTCTGTCGGGATTGATGACAGCCACACTGTCACAAAGTGGAGACAATCTGTCATTTGTCATCCCCCTGCCCCGGCGGTGCCTCACTGAGCCAAGATGGCTAGCGTTCTTTCATTCTCTTCTTTTAGTCAATCTTGACACCAGATCATTTTTTAGGTTTGGGCTGAAAGGTTCAGCCAGCGAGCACTTAGCAGAACAAAATACACTCTTGTGGAACATCGTTAGTGGAACTTTTTTGTACTTTGAAGCGAGACCATTCACTGAGAGCTCTTGGAGTACTTGTAAGTTTGGACAAAATCTTACTGCCCCCCCTCCTATGTTCACCTGAACCTCTCAAAGTATTTCTGAACCTCCAACCTTGTGCTCCTCTGGTAAAAGCAGGCGACCCATCGATCCAACACCTTGGGCAACACATCAGTCCCTCTACCTTCGTGACATTTTTTTCCCTGATTGGAGAGACTGTGAGGAGCACTTTCACATTTATTTTCCATTTTCTTTGCGCTCGCTCTCCACCGCCGCTCCCCGAGACAGATCGAGTCCTGACATTTGCAGGGAAATGGGCTGTGCCACCGCGCTTTGTCAAATCTCACAGCTGTTTGGGGAAGGGTTTCAATCGCCTGTTCTCCCGGGTGGGCACATGAAACACAGACCCTTTTTAGAAAGGCGCAAGCGTCTTAAATGAAAAATGAGATGGAAGCGCCTTTCCCCTATAAGTCCCCAAGCAAGAATTGAATTTGAACATCGCGACAGGGTTAGTGAAAGTAAATGCCATTTTGCATTGCCTTGGAGAAACTCAAGTTTTAAACTCCTTTAAAAAGTCATACTGTGCACACTATCTCTTCAGTCTCTGTAGGCCTCTCTGTCTTTGTAGTAGGCCTTGCTAAGACCATGCATACTGAGCTAAACTTTATTTTATTTTACAGTTTACCATTCTATCTCAAGGTGAGGAATACACTTAGTTATTCCTGCCCAATCTGTCACTGCTGCTGCTGTCAGCACGTTAATTCTATTATTCCCTTATTTATTCCCTTTTTACTTCACGTTAACTCTATAGTCCCCTGATTGCATGCAGATGGTGAAACCTTGGCCTGTGAGCGTTTGTCACCTCCCAAGCTTTTATGTTGTCTGGATGTTGTCTGGATGTTGTCTGGATGTTGTCTGGATGTTGTATTGTCGTTAACTTTGACACCCTCTATTCAACTCTCTTTATTCAAAACTAAGAAAGAGAATGAGAAAAAATAAACAAGTAAATGAAGTCAACAAAAACACACAAATTGCAGAAACCTTTATTTTTTTCCTCATTCTGCCGAATTAAAGAAGCGTCGACACCGCCAGGGCCCTAATGTCAACCATTAAACACTAAGATTCAATTACAGAGTAGGAGTAGTACTTCATCTTTCCCCGGGTAGCCATTGTTCACATTGCACCCTGCGCTCCAAGACGGAAGGAAGCCATGCTAGAAACCGAAGCTCCCTCTCCTCCAACCCCATACTAAATCACCTATTACCCAGCGAGATGACAAGGTGTATTAAATGTCACTTTTCACGGCAAACAAATTTGGAGGAACAGTTAAAACTATTAGCTTCCTGTCGAGGGCCTCCCACTCAAATAGATGTTTGGTGGCAGCGGGGAGTCAGGCACTGCCATACGGAGCGAGCCGGCTGCGAAATCGAATCCAAGCAGATTGATTCGGCGACTGTGGCGGGAGAGCTTCATTAACTCATAGCTGTCCATTAGCCACTAGTCATTCTCTCCGGCTTTTTAGAGATCACATGCCGTCTCCACGCTGAGCGGCTGTGTTTACCACAGTAAAGGCAGAGGGAAAGACCATTATACCCCGCCACGCTTCCCCCATCAGGCAGGTAGAACACCATTAAGTGGAGGCTGAACACTCAAGCTGTTAACCACCTTGAGAAAATCACATTCCACCTCACCAAATTCTAAGAATCCTCTCTGCCACGGCAAAGAAGATGGGCCATATAATAATCCAGTATTGTCCTTCCCTTCACACATTTT
>NC_088417.1:14223119-14303119 GCF_034236695.1 Oncorhynchus nerka
GATCTGGCCCAACCTAACTCCCTGCCCTAAGAGTCAGGATCTGGCCCAACCTAACTCCCTGCCCTAAGAGTCAGGATCTGGCCCAACCTAACTCCCTGCCCTAAGAGTCAGGATCTATGCCCAACCTAACTCCCTGCCCTAAGAGTCAGGATCTATGCCCAACCTAACGCCCTGCCCTAAGAGTCAGGATCTGGCCCAACCTAACGCCCTGCCCTAAGAGTCAGGATCTGGCCCAACCTAACGCCCTGCCCTAAGAGTCAGGATCTATGCCTGTGTTTACATGACACTCTGGGGGATATGGCATCAAAATATACAGTGTAGCCTCTGGGTTGAATGAGGAGAAAGGTAGCACTGTTTGGATGCAGACTAGATTTCTTCTCCGCTGTCCATCTCCACTTCACGAGGAGACATGAATTGCGAGCCCTGATGTGATGTAAGAGAACAACCACAGCAGACCTGGGTTCAAATCGCAGGCTCAATGAAATCCATTATAATATTTGAAATAAAACAAATCTTAGTTGGAGCCAGGTATGAACCAGATCATGTCAATATGAGGGTTGATATAAAACAAATCTTAGTTGGAGCCAGGTATGAACCAGATCATGTCAACATGAGGCTTGATATAAAACAAATCTTAGTTGGAGCCAGGTATGAACCAGATCATGTCAATGAGGCTTGATATAAAACAAATCTTAGTTGAGCCAGCTCATGTCAACATGATATAAAACAAATCTTAGTTGGAGCCAGGTATGAACCAGATCATGTCAATATGAGGCTTGATATAAAACAAATCTTAGTTGGAGCCAGGTATGAACCAGATCATGTCAACATGAGGCTTGATATAAAACAAATCTTAGTTGGAGCCAGGTATGAACCAGATCATGTCAATATGAGGCTTGATATAAAACAAATCTTAGTTGGAGCCAGGTATGAACCAGATCATGTCAACATGAGGCTTGATATAAAACAAATCTTAGTTGGAGCCAGGTATGAACCAGATCATGTCAATATGAGGCTTGATATAAAACAAATCTTAGTTGGAGCCAGGTATGAACCAGATCATGTCAACATGAGGCTTGATATAAAACAAATCTTAGTTGGAGCCAGGTATGAACCAGATCATGTCAACATGAGGCTTGATATAAAACAAATCTTAGTTGGAGCCAGGTATGAACCAGATCATGTCAACATGAGGCTTGATATAAAACAAATCTTAGTTGGAGCCAGGTATGAACCAGATCATGTCAACATGAGGCTTGATTATGATACTTATTTAGCGTATTGCTTACTGTATCACTAGCTTTTCACTGGTTTCCCCTGTGACCCTTTCTTCTTTCTATTGTGATTGGTATGAAACCAGGAAACTGGCCAAGAAGCGCAAGGAGACCCTGAGCAGCACGCGACAGGAGATGACGGTGATGGTGAACTCCATGGACAAGAGCTACACGGAGCAGGGCACCAACTGTGACGAGGCCATCTCCTTCATGGACACCCACAGCCACACACTCAATGGGAGAAGTGAGTGTCTAACACCAGGGCATTGTGGGTTGGCGGCGGGGAGTATGGAAGGCTTTTCACACTGAGCTGAACCCAGCCAAACCAAGCTGTACATAGCTGGCCTGGTTACACATTCACAATAGTCACTGGAACCGTAGTGGAAAGGACAATGTGAGAAGAAAAACATTTTTGGTTTAGGTGGGCACAGTAGTGTGAAAAGGCTATAGGTAACATAGATTAACACTGGTACATTAGAGGAATTTCTTTCAATTCTAAACAAATTCTGTTTTATCAATGATCAAGTCATGTGAAAGGCTCTTGCAAAACCCTCGATACCCAAGCAGGTTAGAAATGTCTTCAGTTTTGTTTAGTTATTAGCTCGACTATAATTTCCCGATACAGCATCTAAATAAGGACTTATTGTCTCAGATCTTCCTCCCTTAATTTTCCCAAGCTTTCAATGCTTTAATCTTTGTTTTTGATCCTGTGCCTATTTCAAACCCTTCTTACCTTTTACTAGCCTTTTATTTACTTCTATGGGTATCCCATGTTGACACATGAGGGGGGTAGATCAACATTAAAAAAAAATTAATTTTTTTTTAGAAAATGCTCTTATCCAGAGCGATTTACAGGATTGATTAGGGTTAAGTGCCTTGCACAAGAGCACGTCGATAGATTTTTCACCTAGTCGGTTTGGGGATTCGAATCAACAAGCTGTCTGTTACTGGCCCAACACTCTTAACCGCTAGGTTACCTGCCGCCCTATATCTTCCCCATCTGTCATGCTTCCACCCCCTCTGGCCTTCCTCCTCACCCCAGGGACAGCTGACCCTGGCTGAGGTACAATCCCCTAATTCCCCCCCACCAACGGTGGTCCCCAGGCCCAAACATTAGTCAGCCCCTATTGCTTGGCATGCTGAGCCAGCGGCTCTCATCATCTGATTTCCCCCTTGTACCCCCCCCCCCCCCCTCCGCTTCCAAATGCCCCTATCCCTCACAACTATATGACATTAAGACATCCCTTCATTATAAGGATCTCCAGAATCATATTCTCTATTGTTCTTAGACCTTATATCTCTGTTACTGGAGAGTAAGTAAGCTACAGCCATGGTGTTTTCTGTCTTTCAACTCTGAAGGCTAAGAGGTGCCAGGGTCACTAGGCATTTTTTCTCTCTCCCCTTACCGCCACGCGCGCCTCATCTGTCTGTCAAAAGCAGAAAGGAGACAGGAGCGAGAACGAGTCTTGGATCGTTTGGCGCTCATTTAATATTGCAAGAGGGGAATGCCATTTCAGCCTGACAGGGCCGGCTGACGTGTCGCCGGGCAGATTGGAGTGACCTGGGAAACATTGGGGATAAATAAATAAACATGCTCTCATTGGACGACAGAGCCATTCAGCCGTGACCTTATCCCGCTGTCTATCGCAATATCCTTGACTAACAGCAGGGTCACTGTAGGCAACTTATGTCAGAATGCCTGATGGCGACCGACAAACACAGCAACGATCGCTCGGTGTACTGTGCCGGCTTTATCAACAAACCGACTGAACTTTATTGATTTGGCTGAATATGTTGTATGAACACAGCCCGTTGTTGTTACTTGTTCAAAAATACAGTCATTAAAAAGCATTAGCGTATTTGTATCCATATGCGTAGCCAGAACAGTGAATAGTGAAATGTCTTAGTTTCTTGACATTATTCGACTTGTTAAATTGACTCTGTCAGGGGACATGCAAAAGCTACAAGCCTCTTTCCTAATGGCTTCAACACACACTTCCTCCTTGAGACAACTTTTTATTCAGACAGATCTGAGTCTGGAAGCCAAATTGTTTGATTCCTACAGATCGTCTAGAAATATACTATTAATTCTTCCACTAAAGATTCTTGACCATTGTGTTACTGCCTGCTCTCTCTCTGTTGCTAAAAGCTGCCTCTCCCTCGACGTTCACCATGAAGACTAACTCCATCAGCACGTCCGTACCCACCTCCTACTACCCAGGTAAACTACCTCACCTTTTAACGCTTAACTCCTTCTGCTTCTACTACTGTCTAAAACTGCTGGTGACCTCTTATGACCCCTTGAACTTTGACCTCTTTAACAAATGGCCAATCCCGATCTAGGTGCCTGTGTCTTTGTTTGATAAACGGTTTGCTTGATCTAATGGTGGCCTGCCAAAACAATGTAATGATGCATGCTCTCTTTTTGCCTGCAGTTTTAATTGCTCTATAGCGGTTGCACTTCAGCATACTATTTGGGACAACCATTTTGAGCCATATTGGTAGATTGATTTGAATTGATCTGTATGTATATTCTATTCGATGGATCATGTTGGACATGATCTACATTTAACTGAGTTATAACCCCTTATAATGTTAAAAATGAACTATTGATGCTGTTCTTCCATTGGAGGTTTTCTTTGCCTCTTGGTGATAACAAACTGTAACTGCTCTGCTCTAATATTGCTGTCTTACCTGGAGTGGGGAGTGTGTCACCTTATTCACTGCTATATTGTCTCTTCTTTGTTAACACCCTGCTCTGCACTGGTTTTGGGTTGTGGGCAGATCCCTTTGTGCCAACCGCTATCTTGGGTGAGAAAACATTCTTCATTTTTTTCTCCCTACAATACATTCCTTATGCTTATAGACCAACTGAAACGGACAACTCCAAAATAGACTAGGTGCTGTACATTTGAGGGAAGCAGAGAGAGAGAGAGAGATGGAGATAGTGATTTGGATTGGATTGGTTTGTTTCCTGATAATGGCTTTCACACATCCATACCTGCCTGCTTTTCTTTCTTTGTCAGACCAGAAGGTTTTGTTTCTTTCTAATCAAGCTGAGGTTGGCTAATTCACTCCATCCCATCCGCATTCCGTGTCGTGCGTGTGACGTCACGTATGTCTATGACCTCTCATATGCATGGACAGACAATGTGGACTGGATGAGGGGGAGTGGCACAGCAAACCCCCAAAAAATAATATCCATACAAACAGACAAAGTAGTTCCCATCGCCATAGCAACGAACATGTAAAATAGCAAACATTGGAGAGCTCTAGGGCAATGTTAAGGATGGACACATTTGTGTCATTTTGTCAATGTCACTACTGCTTAACCTACCCTAATAAACTCCTTCAGTACAACTGTCAGTTTCAAGCCCTTTCATATAGAGAAAAGTTTCAATATCTTTGTCTCGGTAGGAGGTTTGTGCAATAGACAGCCAGGTACAATAGACAACATACAGTGCATTTGGAAAGTATTCAGACCCCTTGACTTTTTCTACATTTTATTACTTTACGCCTTATTCTAAAATGGATTAAATAAATGTTTTTCTGCATCAATCTACACACAATAACCCATAATGACAAAGCAAGAACAGGTTTTTAGAAAATGTTGCTAATTTATAAAAAATACAAAAAAGAAGTACCTTATTTACATAAGTATTCAGACCCTTTGCTTTGAGACTTGAAATTGAGCTCAGGTACATCCTGTTTCCATTGATCATCCTTGAGATGTTTCTACAACTTGATTGGAGTCCACCGGTGGTAAATTCAATTGATTGGACATGATTTGGAAAGGCACACACATGTCTATATAAGAGCAAAAATCAAGCCATGAGGTCGAAGGAATTGTCCGTAGAGCTCCGAGACAGGATTGTGTCGAGGCACAGATCTGGGGAAGGGTACCAAAACATTTCTGCAGCATTGAAGGTCCCCAAGAACACAGTGGCCTCCATCCTTCTTAAATGGAATAAGTTTGGAACCACCAAGACTCTTCCGAGAGCTGTCCGTCCGGCCGAGCTGGTCAATCTGAGGAGAAAGGGCCTTGGTCAGGAAGATGACCAAAAACCCAATGGTCACTCTGTCAGAGCTCCAGAGTTCCTCTGTAGAGATGGGAGAACCTTCCAGAAGGACTCCCATCTCTGCAGTACTCCGCCAATCAGGCCTTTATGGTGAAGTGGCCAGACAGAAGCCACTCCTCAGTAAAAGGCACATGACAACCTGCTTGGAATTAGCCGAAAGGCACCTCTGACTATGAGGAACAAGATTCTCTGGTCTGATGAAACCAAGATTGATCTCTTTTGCCTGACTGCCAAGAGTCACGTCTGGAGAAAACCTTGCGCCATCCCTACGGTGAAGCATGGTGGTGGCAGCATCAGCAGCGGGGACTGGGAGACTAGTCAGGATCGAGGCAAAGATTAAGGGAGCCAAGTACAGAGAGATCCTTGATGAAAACCTGCTCCAGAGCTCTCTGGACCTCAGTCTCAGCGAATGTTCTCCTTCCATCAGGACAACGACACTAAGCACACAGCCAAGACAACGCAGGAATGGCTTCGGGACAAATCTCTGAATGTCCCTGAGTGGCCCAGCCAGAGCCCGGACTTGAACCCGATTGAACATCTCTGGAGAGACCGGAAAATAGCTGTGCAGCAACGCTCCCCATCGAACCTCACAGAGCTTGAGAGGATCTGCAGAGAAGAATGGGAGAAACTTCCCAAATACAGGTGTGCCAAGCTTGTAGCGTCATACCCAAAAATACTCTAGGCTGTAATCGCTGCCAAAGGTGCTTCAGCAAAGTACTGAGTAAAGGGTCTAAATACTTATGTAAATGTGATATTTCAGATCTTTATAAAAAAGTGTTGCTTTGTTATTATGTAGATTGATGAGATAAAAACCCAATTGAATCAATTTTAGAATAAGGCTGTAATGTAACAAAATGTGCAAAAAGTGAAGGGGTCTCAATACTTTCCCAATTCACTTTACAAATACCAGATGTAGATATTTGACAGACACATATTAACATACCAGATAATGTACACACTGTAGGCTAGTAGAGATACAGAACACAACAGTGTCTCAAGGAAGAATGGCGTTAGTGATTTTCTAGACGTTTCCTCGGACAAGGGCCCAGTGTTCACGTTCACAATTTACAGTACCACAGAGGGTTAGCTGGGGGTTCCACTTGTTTTGTAGAGAGGTTTTCAAACGTTATCTGGACTAGTTTTTTACTAGTTAAATTGTTTTGGCTAAAGTCAAATTAATATTTTATTCATTCAGAAAACAAAATGTCTTTATCATGTCTTAGTCAGCATTGATTACATTTGAAATGGTCAATTCTAGGTGATTCCAACCAAATTAACACAACCCTAACTAAAGCGTCCCAGATCTAGCTTTCTGTGAGGTGTCCGATTGAACTGAATAGTTGGTTAGGACTGGACTCCCGGAAAGGCAAAAACATGTTGGTGCCTAGAAACAGCTAGAGAAAATTAAAACTGTGCAGGTGCTCATGCCTAAACGTCATATTGTTGCTTATACCCTGTTTCCTTTCTCTTCTTTTCTTCTTCACATTTAACCTGTTATGTCCTCTAATAAAGTGCCCATTAATGGTAAGTTGCCAGTCTGCCCTGTTTTCTCTGGGGTGAGGAAGTGTGTGTGTGTGTGTGTGTGTGCCTCATGCTATTGAAAGGGCGCTTGCCTTCCCTTGGGGCCTGCTCTCCCATCTTGTGTTGCTACGCATGCACTTGTGTTAGGGCATCTCACGCCCCCCTTCCCCCTGTGAAGCCATTACCTAGCATGGGGATTTGACTCCACCCGTGGACAGTGTTGCCTCATGCATATGTGGACTATATGACGGCCCACCCACACTCCACCACCCCTACCCCCACTTTGTTTAAATGGGGGTCTCATGCCTCTGACACTTTTTTATTTTTTTTACGGTTTCCCATAAGACATAGTTACTGAACAGAGTACCCACTTCATTTGATCGTGCACCCACGTCATCCATCCACCGCCGCCATTCCATCATCAATTTCATTTTGCCATTGGTCGATTTTGTGGATAGGAAGTTTGTATTGAGAAGTTAGCCTCAAGCTAGCGCTGTGAGAAGTTAACCCCAAGCTAGCGCTGTGAGAAGTTAGCCACAAGTTAGTGCTGTGAGAAGTTAGCCACAAGCTAGTGCTGTGATAAGTTAGCCACAAGCTAGCGCCGTGAGAAGTTAGCCACATGCTAGCGCCGTGAGAAGTTAGCCACAAGCTAGCGCTATGAGAAGTGAGGGTTATTCTAGCGGCAATAGAAATAAAGCTCTTTTCCCTCATTGTATAATGTAAATAGATTTATTTTACACCATGTTATCTGTTAAGATACGAGCTCCATTTTGTGTTCACCAAGTTTCAAAACACTGTAATAACTAGTTGAGCACAACGTAGTTTATAAGTAACTCCTGTTCATTTCATGTTTTCTCATTGAATAACTATACTGTGACCCTGTATTCATCCATTATAATGTCAAGAGTGTTTCCTATTCTATGTCCGTATGGGGTTGTGGGGCACTCCAGTCCTGACCAGTGTATATGTATTTGTGCGTGACCTCGTCCCTCCTCTCTGGGTTTCTAGATGAGAACCACACCATGACCAGTGACACCAGCAGTCTGGTCCAGTCCCACAGCCACTCCTATAAGAAGAAGAGGGAGGTGGCAGACGTGCCCCCCTACCAGACGGGTCAGCTCCACCCGGCCATCCGCGTGGCAGACCTGCTCCAGCACATTACCCAGATGAAGTGTGCTGAGGGCTACGGCTTCAAGGAGGAGTACGAGGTGAGTGGCCCAACTGCCTGCAAAATGTAGGGTCCCACCCTCCTCAATCACATGGCAAATCCTCACACACACACAAACGTCCTCACATGTCAAAATGCCCCCTCATATCAAAATGTCCTCACACGCACCCACTAATGTCCTCCCATATCACTTCCCCAGTCTGTCTGTCTTTGTCCCTGGTTGTCTTTCTTTCTGTTGTTACATTCGTTCTTGTTTATTTGCACCATACTCTTTTTCTTTTGTGTAGATTCATTGTTTGTTAGATTGATTTTGTCACTTTTTATCTCTGCAAATGAACTTCTCACTAGCTATTGTTGCACACAAAAATGCACCGGGTTTTGTGTCCACACATTCCTTCCGTTCCAATGTTTGTCACCACTTGAATTCCTCTCACATAGTGTTTGGTCTCCTGCAGTTTGTTGACTGGACGCCACACTGCCCCGTTAACGGCATCCGCTCCCTAACAATGCTAAACAACCGTCTTGGTGGAAAAAACGTGCCTTCTGAATCTTTAGAAATCCTACAGCACACGCATCCGCTAATGGGGAATTTCCCAGGCTGAGACTGTGTTAATGGCTCAGACCAGTGCGAGTTGCCAGCTCTGCCTAGAGTCTGTTTATGGGAACAGCGCTTTTCTCCAGAAGCTTATGACAAAGCTAACGACTGTCACAGCAGTGCCTTATTTCCTCGCCCTTACATAGTGTGTGTGCTTGAATACAATTGTTTGTGTGTGTGTGTACATACTGTATACACAAGCTACCTCTCTCACCTTCCAACCCATTACAAGGGAGTTTCTACCTTTTCTACGGAGGGTATTTGCCAGTGGAGTGAAAATACTTTAAAGTACTACTTAAGTCGTTTTTGTGGGTGTCTGTACTTTATTTTACTGTTTATATGTTTGACTACTTTTACTTCACTAGATTCCTAATGACAATAATGTACTTTTTACTTCATTCATTTTCCCTGATCCCTAAAATAACTCGTTAGATTTTGAATGCTTAGCAGGACTGGAAAATGGTGCAATTCATGCACTTATCAAGGGAACATCCCTGGTCATCCCTACTGCCTCTGATCTGGCGGACTCACTAAACACACATGCTACATTTGTAAATGATGTGTGCCTCAGGCTATCTGTAAAAAAAAAAAATGGTGCCGTCTAGTTTGATTAATATAAGGAATTTTAAAAGATTTATACTTTTACTTTTGATACGTAAGTATATTTTAGCAATTGCATTTATTTTGATACTTAAGTACATTTAAAACCAAATAGAATTAGAGTAGTATTTTACTGGGTGACTTTCACTTTTACTTGAGTCATTTTCTATTAAGGTATCTTTACTTTAGGTACAATTAGGTACTTTTTCCACCACTGGTATTTACCTGAAATAAACTATCCACCATTCCCCCTCCCATCTTATACTTTGCTTTGCTATACCCACTATTTACACATTAAACAACACAGGAATCAGATGAATAATTCAATCTCCCATGCCCTGGGCTGGCCCTGTGGTTTGGGACTTCCCTGAGGGCTCAATTCATTATGGATATAGATTGATGATTTTTAGGGCTTAGGTAGGCTGCTAGTGTAATAATACAGTATTTGCCAGTCATAAGAATACGGAGTGCAGAATAATTGATGCCCCTCCACTCTTCCACCTGAAAGTGCTTCTCTTCACTGTTTTTCTATAGTTTTCTACCTTTCTATTTGTAATGCCGCTACAAGTTAGAGACGGCGAATCATTGTAGTGCCCCCCCCCCCCCCCCCCCCGTTTTGTTCCCTGTTTTCTGCTACCACTGTCTCTTCTCATGTTCTCTCTAAACACAACGAGCCGAAAACTAAACAGATCAATTCTAATCTCTCCCCCGATTCCATGCTTCTTGTTATTCCATAACGTTATCTATGGAAAAGATAAACGAGGTAAGCAAGTCCCCTTTTTGGTTTGATTGTAAACAAATGTTTTTAGATTGTAGCTTTGTCACAGTATCACAGAAACCCTAGATGCAGCGATCACACAACCTACACCTCCTGATAATGATTAGAATTCTCTCTACGATACCTGCTGTTGGTTGTCTGCGTCCAAAAAGATGCATTTAACAAACCGCAATATACAACAACAACTAAATGTGTCGTCTGAGATTGAATCCCCCTGGTCAATGAGAATATAAGAGTGGTGAAATGAGTGACGTTAAGTTGACACTACAGTACAGAGCAGAGGTCCTGACTACTGGAAGTGTTTGTAGACAAAACACACTCCGCATTCATCCCAGACACACAGTAAATGATTCTCCTATAGTTCAGGCCTGTCTCTGCTTCAAAGGAAAAAAACATATTTGATTTGTGTTGATGATAATGCAGTCAGACGCCATTTTGAATTCTTAAGTCATGAAAGACTTGCTCTCTTGGTATAATATCTTACACCCAAAAAATAACCAACAAGAAAGACTGGCAGAATCTGATCATACTTAGCCTCAACAAAAATATAAACGCAACATGCAACAATTTCAAAGAGTTCCAGTTCATATGAGGAAATCAGTCAATTGAAATGAATGCATTAGGGCCTAATCTAGGGATTTCACATGACTGGGAATACAGACATGCATCTGCTGGTCACGGCTACCTTAAAAATGGCATGACAATGGGCCTCAGGATCTCGTCACGGTATCTCTGTGCATTCAAATTTCCATTGATAAAGTGCAATTCTGTTCATTGTCCGTAGCTTATGCCTGCCCATACCATAACCCCACCGCCACCACGGGGCACTCTGTTCACAACGTTGACTTCTGCAAACCGTGTGTCTGCCATCTGCCTGGTACAGTTGAAACCGGGATTCATCCAGGAAGAGCTCACTTCTCCGTGTGCCAGTGGCCATCGAAGGTGAGCGAGCATTTGCCTACTGAAGTTGGTTACGATGCCGAACTGCAGTCAGGTCAAGACCCTGGTGAGGATGACGAGTACACAGATGAGCTTCCCTGAGATGGTGTCTGTCAGTTTGTGCAGAAATTCTTTGGTTCTGTAAACCCACAGTTTCATTAACTTTCCGGGTGGCTGGAAGAACGATCCTGCGGTCTGCGGTTGTGAGGCTGCTTTGGACGTACTGCCATATTCTCTAAAACTACTTTGGAGGTGGCTTATTGCATTCTCTGGCAACAGCTCTGATGGACATTCCTGCAGTCAACTGCACGCTGCCTCAAAACTTGAGACATCTGTGGTGTTGTGTGACGAAACTGCACATTTTAGAGTGGCCTTTTATTGTCCCCAGCACAAGGTGCACCTGTATAATGACCATGCTGTTTAATCAGCTTCTTCATATGCCACACTTGTCAGGTGGATGGATTATCTTGGCAAAGGAGAAATGCTGATTTACAGGGATGTAAACACATTTGTAAACAACCTTTGTTTGGATTTGGTCTCGTGAGAGTCGACCACAGATCTCATCTCAGTAGCTCTACTTCCATGAAAATCATCTGTATAAGGCTTTGAAAATGTTTTTTGGGGGGGAAAGTATGCATGGCTTTGAATTCATTACTGGCTTTCCACCATCCACCAATCACGTTAAGGGTTACTGGCGGGTGGTGGGAAAACCTGGCCAATGGTAGATTAGTATTATAGTGCCAAGGGGGATAGATGGAGCCTGGAGCTACCTCCTAGCCATTTGACTTGTAATTCCCCCACAGTTTGCTGCTATGGATGTTAGTAATACAATATTATGTTTTATATTTTGCCAGACCTTTTTTCATTAGTATCCAACTTTTGGGTGATTTAATAGGCTCAGAAAAGCATGTTGCAAACTCTAACATGTCTTAAATAAATGTTGTATTACCCAATTTTGTATTTTCCCTCGAGCCGCACATTTCGTAGAAGTCTTGCAAACACAAGAGACATTGTTGCCAAATCTATTATTTTTCAAAGCTGGCAGTCAAAAATTATGAATAGTTGAACACCTGCCAGTGTTGGTGCACTTCACATCACATAATATTTTTTTGTGTTATCTATCTCTTCCCAAAATATTTTGACAGATTCCAGATGCTTTATAGTAATCTTTTTCTCATTGACACCGCTCACCTCTGGAGGAAGGAAAAGGGAGAGAGAGTCTCTCTCTATCAATCCTCTCCTCTCCTCCCCTGGTTCTCTCGCTCATCAGGGCAGCTCCTTGTCACGTCTTGCACATGAAAAGATAGCTCTCTTGAAAGACACACGGCAGCAATGAATAACAAACCAGCACCACTTTGAAACCCTAAACCTAGAGAGGGAGATGGAGGGAGGAGACTAAGCATCTGCAGTATTGTCAACATGTGTTTAATGCCTCTTTACTGCAGCTAGTTCTGAGACCTTCAGAGAGAGAGAAAGTGATCTGCATTAAACTACGGCCTTCTCTTCAAAGTGTCCCTTGGGGTTAACAAGACCTGTAAGGGCATGTTTTTCCAACACCCAACCGTGCTTGGTAAAGGTCAGGTGATAAGGCTGGTCTTTTAAGCTCATCTCAAGGTGACGTCAAAATGTGTACTCAAAGGATTGTTTGCATATTAATGCCGGAGACCCTCGACACCAAAGACGTCTTCAGGAAAATACACATTTTATTCCGTCCTTTCTGATTACTCCTTCATCCTCATTTAGTCAAATGGCTGTGTGATATCCATTGATAACTGTTAATAAATGCCATATTTTCAAACATTAGGCATCCCAGTCACCACCTTTCAGAAAATACCAAAAGTTCACCATCATTTGATTTGGAGTGGTGGTGCCTTTTCCTTCATTGCGTATGCCGTGGGGTGGGAGGGGGCAGTGTGAAGAGGCTCCTCGTCATGGGGACTGAGCTGTTTCATTATCCACTCAGGACTGATCAAGGCTTCTTGTTCCGTGTTATATCATTGAGGGGAAGAAGCGTGCGAGAGAGCTAGTGGGGGGGGGGGTGGTAAGTAGGATTTACAGGTCAAAAATAAGTTCCACTGCAAGCAATCAAATCTAATCAGATGAATTGTCTGATGGGACTAAGAGAGAGCGAGCGGTATTGGAAAGAGCGTGGGATGGGTATGGCTAAATAACAACACCTCGTTATGATCCGTTTATACGTCCTGCCACTCTTTGGAGACGTGATTTTGGGGGGAAGTGGAGGAGACATTAACTTACAGGAGGAAAGCAGTAGCCCCTAGCCTGGGTAAAGAACCAATAATCAACAGCACCACTCTTTGGAGACGTGATGTTGGGGGGAAGTGGAGGAGACATTAACTTACAGGAGGAAAGCAGTAGCCCCTAGCCTGGGTAAAGAACCAATAATCAACAGCACCACTCTTTGGAGACTTGATGTTGGGGGGAAGTGGAGGAGACATTAACTTACAGGAGAAAAGCAGTAGCCCCTAGCCTGGGTAAAGAACCAATAATCAACAGCACCACTCTTTGGAGACGTGATGTTGGGGGAAGTGGAGGAGACCTTTAATCAACAGCACCACTCTTTGGAGACGTGATGTTGGGGGAAGTGGAGGAGACATTAACTTACAGGAGAAAGCAGTAGCCCCTAGCCTGGGTAAAGAACCAATAATCAACAGCACCACTCTTTGGAGACGTGATGTTGGGGGGAAGTGGAGGAGACATTAACTTACAGGAGGAAAGCAGTAGCCCCTAGCCTGGGTAAAGAACCAATAATCAACAGCACCACTCTTTGGAGACGTGATGTTGGGGGAAAGTGGAGGAGACATTAACTTACAGGAGGAAAGCAGTAGCCCCTAGCCTGGGTAAAGAACCAATAATCAACAGCACCACTCTTTGGAGACGTGATGTTGGGGGGAAGTGGAGGAGACATTAACTTACAGGAGGAAAGCAGTAGCCCCTAGCCTGGGTAAAGAACCAATAATCAACAGCACCACTCCAGCAATGACATTTATTTTCATAATTAGTCCTAATTGGGTGTTGCGGTGCAAGATCAGAATTCCCAAAAACTCATACTATTAATAAATCATGAGGTGCTGTGCTCGAGCAGAGTTTTTTGATCAGGCAGGTATGTGTGTGTATTCATCTTCTGGTATGTTTCAGGGACTAGTCTTTCAGAGAGTATGTGGGTACAGTTTGTAAGGAGGACTGGTGTTCTACCTCGGTGAGGTTAGGGAGATTCTGATTGGCTTCAGTGGTGGCCTAATGGGCACCTTCTCTGACATTGCTCCCAGAAGGCCGTTCTCCTGCTTCCTCTCATCTTTAATAATGATGAAGATCTATCTCTGTTTTGACTGGAAAGGATCCACGACTGAGCTGTGCTGTCCATTTAAAGAGCTGACCTCCTAACCCTTAGGACCTTTCATGTCCTCCTGTTTAACACTTTCTCGCTCTGTCCCCCCCCCTCTCTCTCTCTTCTGTTTCTCTCTCTTTTTCTTTCCTTCCATCCGCAGAGCTTCTTTGAAGGACAGTCTGCACCATGGGACTCTGCCAAGAAAGACGAGAACAGGATGAAGAACCGATACGGAAACATTATTGCATGTGGGTACAAACAATTCTTCCTTTTTTGTCTCGACAGTCAAATCCCCCAGTTGGATATGAATTCTCAGTGTGGGTCTATTTGTGAACATTATTGTGAAAAATGTCAAGGCTGTATTGTTTGGAACATATGAAATGGTTCTACTGAATGTTAACCATAAGAACTGCGATCATTCTCTTCCTGAAAATGTCATCTTTAAGCTGTGATTGTCACGACAACTGACATCCTATCAGACATATACACACAGGCAGTACTAATTGCCTTTGCAATTATGAAAATGAGCCCTGACTTGGGAACAATTTCATTTCTGGGCTTGAGACATTGCCGAGGGTGTCACACACACACCACCCTCACAGCTATACCAGTCCCCCAACGAGGAGACCGCCCCTGTCATTTCCACGGCAATACGATTCCGGACACTTCCTGTCTCTGCAAATGAGCAACCGACCAATCACAGTTCTCCACCCGGCGCGGCGGCCAATTAGCTGCAGGGCATGTTGGATGGACTGCCAGTTTTCTGCCGGCTGTAATAATTAAAGTGAATAAATCATTCAGAGTGAGTTAGTCTCTCCTCTGAGAGAAAGAGAGAACAGAGGAGATATCTCGTATTAGTCAAATTGGATTATTTTGACTAATGGATAGACACTTGTTTCATAACAGAGCTCTGTTGTGGTGATTTTGATTAAGTAGAGGCACACTTCACTATGGTTGATTTACCAAAGCTTATTCTCTGCAACTATCTGGTGATTTGGACTCACTGGGTCCAGATCATTCTCTTCGAATCCCAAAACTAAAGAAGAACTGAAACTGAAGTGCCAGCGTAGTTCACTTCCACACCACCGTTGACTTGTACCCTAATGAATAGGGACTTCAACTTATTCAACCAGGAAAGGGCTTCCTTCTATAGGGCATATGTCAGAGAAAAACACAGTGACCTGGTAGTTGTACCTGCAGGAGTTGATGACCTTAAACTTCATAGTCCCTATCCTCCACAGGGATGGCCTACCAGTGTTTGTCTCGTTCGTATGACTAATGGGGCCCTTGTTTCTCACTCTCTCTCTCTCTCTGTCCTGTCTTCCTCCAGATGATCACTCCCGTGTCCGGCTGCAGGCTATCGAGGGAGAGCAGAGCTCTGACTACATTAATGCAAATTACGTGGATGTAAGTACAACACCAGCCGGGGTTAGACAGAAAGGTCAGCCAGCATGTGTGTGCGCATAGCTCTCAGAAGGAACGAGATGATGGCAAGGCTACTGCTTATAGCCCCCAATCCTCCTCACTCTCCTCCTCTTCCTCTTCCTCTCAAAATAGGGATATATACAGTGCCTTTGTAAAGTGTTCAGACTCGTTGACTTTTTCAACATTTTGTTACGTTACTGCCTTATTCTATAATGGCTATAAAAAAATACAGAGACCTTATTTATAGAAGTATTCAGACCCTTTGCTATGAGCTCAGGTGCATCCTGTTTCCATTGATCATCCTTGAGATGTTTCTACAACTTGATCAGTTGATTGGACATGATTTGGAAAGGCACACACTGGTCTATACAATGTCCCACAGTTGACAGTGCATGTCAGAGCAAAAATCAATCCATGAGGTCGAAGGAGTTGTCCATAGAGCTCCGAGACAGGATTGTGTCGAGGCACAGATCTGGGGAAGGGTGTCAAAAAATGTCTGCAGCATTGAAGGTTCCCAACAACAAGTACGGGAATTGCACCAATAAGATAAGACTGTAACTACCAATTGGATAACGCAAAATTGGGGAGAAAAAAGGAGTTAAAATTGGGTATTGTGTGTAGATTGATGAGGGGGAAAAACAATTGATTACATTTTAGAATAAGGCTATAATGTAACAAAATGTGGAAAAAGTCAAGAGGTCAGAACACTTTCTGATTGCGCTGTATGTCCAATCTGTAGAATTAGAATACTTGGTCCAACTCTACGGACTGCACACAGTCACGTCCAGCACGTAGGATTGTTGGTTTGCTAAAAGCCCACCCCTTGTTTACCCTCCTGGCTATTACTGTTGACAGAGTACATTTTATTTTCCTCTCCAGTCAACCAGCTGGCACAGTGCAACCCATGCCAACCAACCACCCCATGCATACTTATCATCTCCCTCTTCCTCACCTCCCCCTCTACCTCCTCGCCTCCCCCTCCCCTCCTCGCCTCCCCTCTACATCCTTGCCTCCTCCTCCCCTCCTCGCCTCCCCCTCTACATCCTTGCCTCCTCCTCCACGCCTCCCCCTCTACCTCCTCGCCTCCTCCCCTACCTCCTCGCCTCCTCCCCCTCTACCTCCTAGCTTTCTCCACGCCTCCCACTCTACCTCCTAGCTTCCTCCTCGCCTCCTCCTTTACCTCCTCTCCGCCTCCTTCACGCCTCCCCCTCTACCTCCTAGCTTCCTCCCCTCTACCTCCTATTCCTCCACATCTCCCCCTCTACCTCCTAGCTTCCTCCTCGCCTCCTCCTTTACCTCCTCTCCGCCTCCTTCACGCCTCCCCCTCTACCTCCTAGCTTCCTCCACGCCTCCCCCTCTACCTCCTAGCTTCCTCCACACCCCCTCTACCTCCTAGCTTCCTCCTCGCCTCCTCCTTTACCTCCTCTCCGTCTCCTTCATGCCTCCCACTCTACCTCCTAGCTTCCTCCACGCCTCCCCCTCTACCTCCTTGCCTCCCCCTCTACCTCCTTGTCTCCCCCTCTACATCCTCACCTCCCCCTCTACCTCCTAGCTTCCTCCTCGCCTCCCCCTTTACATCCTCGCCTCCTCCTCCACGCCTCCCCCTCTACCGCCACTCCGAGCTTTGCCTTCATTTGTCATTAGCCATTAGCAACATTACCGTTAGCTCCCTCCTCTTCAAAGGTAAATGAGTGTAGATTTGCAGTGCAGGTGCTCGGAGATTGATAAAGAGATAATTATGAAAGCAGCGGCTCATTGTCAATAGAGGACTATCTAAGTGTTAGAGCGGAAACATCTAAGTCCTCGCTGTCTTGCTTGGGTACCGCCTGTTCTTATAGTCCTCCATAACCAGAAGTTATCCAGAACCATTTTTATTTGCATACGTGATTGTTGTTTGGGTCTGGGAGGTGTGATTACAAGGACATTATGTAGAGTGACATCTGTTACGTTGTTGCTACGTTGTTGTTAAGTCTGTTAAGATGCTGTCCCTAGAAACTTAATGGACATTTAGCATTTGAAATAAGGATTTGTCATCCCACCAAATCAATTTCCTAAGAATCAGTCTTACAGTACTCATTAGAATATAGCAGAAATAAATTCTGGGTGTTTGTGTGTCCAGTCCTGTGTCTGTGTCCAGTCCTGTGTGTGTTGTGTTGAATTAGCATTCTGCGGCTCATCTAGCCGCACTGCAGGTTAGCTGATGAAGCTACTTACAGCCTGACCCCCAAGGGACTCGTGGTGAATTAACCATCAGGACTCCTATCAGGACACGGGCCTGAAGACCTGTATATGTACTGTACACCTCCCTCCGCTGAACCTCTCCTCTCCGTTCAGACTCTGTCTGGCTTGCTGCTCCCTCCCGAGTGTTTCTGTAGCCTGGTCCAAGATCTGTTTGTGCTGTCTTGCATGACGACGACCATAGCAGTTGGCTAATTAGCACAGATCTGGGACCAGGCTAGGGTTTGTGTGTGGCGCAGTCAGTCAGTGAACTCTGCAGCACTTTAGTGAGTGCTGCTTGTCTCCCAGGCACAGACACAACAGATCCCAATGAAGTCGAATTTCAGAAGAACGTCGAAACCTTTCTTCCATCATGATGATCACACAATACGTGACCAGTCAAAAACCCTTCTCCTAATAGTCTCTCGCTAACTAACTCTATAGTCGATTTTCCTCACCATGTGTGCTCCCACGGTGAGAAGTCATCGATAGTGTGCAGAGCAAGAGGATAAACAACTCTTATGCTGGACAAGATATAAAGAAATCATTTAAACAGTGCACTCAGCAATCAGAGCCCAGAGAGGCAGAGAGCCCGTCAGAGCCCAGAGAGGCAGAGAGCCCAGCCTATCAGAGTAGAGGGATTAAGTTTTCCCGTTTGATTCAGTCCTTTTATATTCCACGTTGAGAAAGTTAATTACTGTTGAGGTAAATTAAATATGGCGGTGTTAAGAGCTGGACCAGATGAAGACAATGGCTCACACTTTGTGGCGTGTGGGAACGGCTCTTTACGCTTACATTTAGCTTCCCACTTTGTACGGTAGGCCTTGCTAGAATACAAGATGCTCGACAAATTAAATTTGAAGGGATTCGAGTAATCCCTAGGAGATTGAGAGTATTACGAAGATAAATCACACAATATGCATTGGAAGAATAGTACAACCATGTGTATGTTGGATGTTAATTTGACCACTATTGTCACAACAAAATAATCCTGCAGCAACACAGGATTTGAATGTTTAGTCCATAATGTTGCTTGATCGATGGTTAGACTATTAGCTGGCCAAGAAATGAGGCTACATGAAAAGTGCAATACTGTTAATATAACTAACTGCCTGTTAGTGTGGGTTTTAAATTAATTTATGTAAATCATGATCCTTATTTACATGTGTGTTCACTAACGTTATATTTGCTGGAAGCCCAATCAACCTTTTCTTTCTAATTGGTTTGAATTATTTATTAATTTAAGATCAGACTGCTGCTTTTGAAATATGTTTTCACTGCAGCAGGTTTTGCTTTTTGACTCAAGTAAACAAATATGCCCATTATCCTGCATTCCTTTGTGTGTTCAAACCTTTTTGACTCACATGCTTAAAGTTTGTTTCTCTCTCTCGCTCTGTCTTTCGGATTTCAGGGCTACCACAGACCAAATCACTACATCTCTACCCAAGGTAAGAACAGCAACACACCATAGGCATTCTCTTGTCTGAATATTTTCAGTATTGTTGTCAGATCTGCGACTCTTCCGTCTGCTGTTCAGACTGACGGCCTCATCGGAAGTGTCAACACGGATATATAGGAGATGTGTAAAAAGCTGTGGGACTCCCCTCTCTTTAACCAACCTCCTCTCCACCTTCCAAGCCGTGTTATGTAGCGGCATAGAACAATTCATCAGCCGTGTGAGCAGGAGGGGTGGAGAGAGAACGAGGGATGAGAAAGGAAGAGCGCAGTAATAAATAAATGGATTAGGCCATGTGTACTGGCGCATTTGTATGTGTGTGTGCGCATTCATGCACGTGCATGTCTATAGGTGTGTGTTTTATATAACTGCGTTAATCCGGCAGGCAGATGCTGGCTGTGTGTAAGAGGACCGCTTTTCCAACAAGCCCCCTGGAGGGGCTCTCTGATTGATAGTTAATTGTTGTGCAGTTCTCAGAGGCCCTGTTTCCGCAGCCAGCCGCGCAAAGGTAATTCCATTCCTTGCTCACTCCGAGTAAAGGCAGCCCATTGAGACATAATAGACTCTGCAGTCTGGTCTAGTTGGCCTGGCATTATGGCCACCCTCCTGGCTGCTCTGAACCTGACCAGCATCTTAAACGGCCTCCACTATGACTTGGTAGTGTGACTCCGTGTACAACATTGTTTCCAGTAATGCAGAGTTAAAGATAAGATCAAAAATCAAATAGAAATGGTGACAGGAGGAATAAATACACAGTGAATAACAAAAAAAATAGAGTAAAACAAATTGGCTGTATACAGGGAGCAGAAAATAACATATCTGAATACAGGAAGTAGAAAATAACATGGCTGTATACAGGAAGTAGAAAATAACATGGCTATATACAGGAAGTAGAAAATAACATGGCTGTATACAGGAAGTAGAAAATAACATGGCTATATACAGGAAGTAGAAAATAACATGGCTTTATACAGGGAGCAGAAAATAACATGGCTATGTACAGGTAGCAGAAAATAACATGGCTATATACAGGGAGTAGAAAATAACATGGCTATGTATAGGGAGTAGAAAATAACATGGCTGTGTACAGGGAGTAGAAAATAACATGGCTATATAGGGAGTAGAAAATAACATGGCTATATAGGGAGTAGAAAATAACATGGCTGTGTACAGGGAGTAGAAAATAACATGGCTATGTATAGGGAGTAGAAAATAACATGGCTATATAGGGAGTAGAAAATAACATGGCTGTGTACAGGGAGTAGAAAATAACATGGCTATGTATAGGGAGTAGAAAATAACATGGCTGTGTACAGGGAGTAGAAAATAACATGGCTATGTATAGGGAGTAGAAAATAACATGGCTATATAGGGAGTAGAAAATAACATGGCTGTGTACAGGGAGTAGAAAATAACATGGCTATGTATAGGGAGTAGAAAATAACATGGCTATATAGGGAGTAGAAAATAACATGGCTATATACAGGGAGTAGAAAATAACATGGCTATATACAGGGAGTAGAAAATAACATGACTATGTATAGGGAGTAGAAAATAACATGGCTATATACAGGAGTAGAAAATAACATGGCTATATACAGGGAGTAGAAAATAACATGACTATGTATAGGGAGTAGAAAATAACATGGCTATATACAGGGAGTAGAAAATAACATGGCTATATACAGGGAGTAGAAAATAACATGACTATGTATAGGGAGTAGAAAATAACATGGCTATATACAGGGAGTAGAAAATAACATGGCTATATAGGGAGTAGAAATAACATGGCTGTATAGGGAGTAGAAAATAACATGGCTATATAGGGAGTAGAAAATAACATGGCTATATAGGGAGTAGAAAATAACATGGCTATATATAGGGAGTAGAAAATAACATGGCTATATACAGGAAGTAGAAAATAACATGGCTTTATACAGGGAGCAGAAAATAACATGGCTATGTACAGGTAGCAGAAAATAACATGGCTATATACAGGGAGTAGAAAATAACATGGCTATGTATAGGGAGTAGAAAATAACATGGCTGTGTACAGGGAGTAGAAAATAACATGGCTATATAGGGAGTAGAAAATAACATGGCTATATAGGGAGTAGAAAATAACATGGCTGTGTACAGGGAGTAGAAAATAACATGGCTATGTATAGGGAGTAGAAAATAACATGGCTATATAGGGAGTAGAAAATAACATGGCTGTGTACAGGGAGTAGAAAATAACATGGCTATGTATAGGGAGTAGAAAATAACATGGCTGTGTACAGGGAGTAGAAAATAACATGGCTGTGTACAGGGAGTAGAAAATAACATGGCTATGTATAGGGAGTAGAAAATAACATGGCTATATAGGGAGTAGAAAATAACATGGCTGTGTACAGGGAGTAGAAAATAACATGGCTATGTATAGGGAGTAGAAAATAACATGGCTATATAGGGAGTAGAAAATAACATGGCTATATACAGGGAGTAGAAAATAACATGGCTATATACAGGGAGTAGAAAATAACATGACTATGTATAGGGAGTAGAAAATAACATGGCTATATACAGGGAGTAGAAAATAACATGGCTATATACAGGGAGTAGAAAATAACATGACTATGTATAGGGAGTAGAAAATAACATGGCTATATACAGGGAGTAGAAAATAACATGGCTATATACAGGGAGTAGAAAATAACATGACTATGTATAGGGAGTAGAAAATGACATGGCTATATACAGGGAGTAGAAAATAACATGGCTATATAGGGAGTAGAAATAACATGGCTGTATAGGGAGTAGAAAATAACATGGCTATATAGGGAGTAGAAAATAACATGGCTATATAGGGAGTAGAAAATAACATGGCTATATATAGGGAGTAGAAAATAACATGGCTATATAGGGAGTAGAAAATAACATGGCTATATATAGGGAGTAGAAAATAACATGGCTATATAGGGAGTAGAAAATAACATGGCTATATAGGGAGTAGAAAATAACATGGCTATATAGGGAGTAGAAAATAACATGGCTATATACAGGGAGTAGAAAATAACATGGCTATATATAGGGAGTAGAAAATAACATGGCTATATACAGGGAGTAGAAAATAACATGGCTATATATAGGGAGTAGAAAATAACATGGCTATATAGGGAGTAGAAATAACATGGCTATATAGGGAGTAGAAATAACATGGCTATATAGGGAGTAGAAATAACATGGCTATATAGGGAGTAGAAAATAACATGGCTATATAGGGAGTAGAAATAACATGGCTATATATAGGGAGTAGAAAATAACATGGCTATATAGGGAGTAGAAAATAACATGGCTATGTATAGGGAGTAGAAATAACATGGCTATATAGGGAGTAGAAATAACATGGCTATATATAGGGAGTAGAAAATAACATGGCTATATAGGGAGTAGAAAATAACATGGCTATATATAGGGAGTAGAAATAACATGGCTATATACAGGGAGTAGAAAATAACATGACTATGTATAGGGAGTAGAAAATAACATGGCTATATATAGGGAGTAGAAAATAACATGGCTGTATAGGGAGTAGAAAATAACATGGCTGTATAGGGAGTAGAAAATAACATGGCTGTATAGGGAGTAGAAAATAACATGGCTATATAGGGAGTAGAAAATAACATGGCTATATAGGGGAGTAGAAAATAACATGGCTGTATAGGGAGTAGAAAATAACATGGCTATATAGGGAGTAGAAAATAACATGGCTATATAGGGAGTAGAAAATAACATGGCTATATATAGAGGAGTAGAAAATAACATGGCTGTATAGGGAGTAGAAAATAACATGGCTATATAGGGAGTAGAAAATAACATGGCTATATATAGGGAGTACAAAATAACATGACTATGTATAGGGAGTAGAAAATAACATGGCTATATACAGGGAGTAGAAAATAACATGGCTATATACAGGGAGTAGAAAATAACATGGCTATATATAGGGAGTACAAAATAACATGACTATGTATAGGGAGTAGAAAATAACATGGCTATATACAGGGAGTAGAAAATAACATGGCTATATACAGGGAGTAGAAAATAACATGACTATGTATAGGGAGTAGAAAATAGCATGGCTATATAGGGAGTAGAAATAACATGGCTGTATAGGGAGTAGAAAATAACATGGCTATATATAGGCAGTAGAAAATAACATGGCTATATATAGGGAGTAGAAATAACATGGCTATATAGGGAGTAGAAAATAACATGGCTATATAGGGAGTAGAAAATAACATGGCTATATAGGGAGTAGAAAATAACATGGCTATATACAGGGAGTAGAAAATAACATGGCTATATATAGGGAGTAGAAAATAACATGGCTATATATAGGGAGTAGAAAATAACATGGCTATATAGGGAGTAGAAATAACATGGCTATATATAGGGAGTAGAAAATAACATGGCTATATAGGGAGTAGAAAATAACATGGCTATGTATAGGGAGTAGAAATAACATGGCTATATAGGGAGTAGAAATAACATGGCTATATATAGGGAGTAGAAAATAACATGGCTATATATAGGGAGTAGAAAATAACATGGCTGTATAGGGAGTAGAAAATAACATGGCTGTATAGGGAGTAGAAAATAACATGGCTATATATAGGGAGTAGAAAATAACATGGCTGTATAGGGAGTAGAAAATAACATGGCTGTATAGGGAGTAGAAAATAACATGGCTATATAGGGAGTAGAAAATAACATGGCTATATAGGGAGTAGAAAATAACATGGCTATATATAGGGAGTAGAAAATAACATGGCTGTATAGGGAGTAGAAAATAACATGGCTATATAGGGAGTAGAAAATAACATGGCTATATAGGGAGTAGAAAATAACATGGCTATATATAGAGGAGTAGAAAATAACATGGCTGTATAGGGAGTAGAAAATAACATGGCTATATAGGGAGTAGAAAATAACATGGCTATATAGGGAGTAGAAAATAACATGGCTGTGTACAGGGAGTAGAAAATAACATGGCTATATATAGGGAGTAGAAAATAACATGGCTGTATAGGGAGTAGAAAATAACATGGCTATATAGGGAGTAGAAAATAACATGGCTATATAGGGAGTAGAAAATAACATGGCTATATAGGGAGTAGAAAATAACATGGCTATATAGGGAGTAGAAAATAACATGGCTATATAGGGAGTAGAAAATAACATGGCTATATAGGGAGTAGAAAATAACATGGCTATATAGGGAGTAGAAAATAACATGGCTATATATAGAGGAGTAGAAAATAACATGGCTGTGTACAGGGAGTAGAAAATAACATGGCTATATAGGGAGTAGAAAATAACATGGCTGTATAGGGAGTAGAAAATAACATGGCTATATACAGGGAGTAGAAAATAACATGGCTATATATAGGGAGTAGAAAATAACATGGCTATATAGGGAGTAGAAAATAACATGGCTATATAGGGAGTAGAAAATAACATGGCTATATACAGGGAGTAGAAAATAACATGACTATGTATAGGGAGTAGAAAATAACATGGCTATATACAGGGAGTAGAAAATAACATGGCTATATACAGGGAGTAGAAAATAACATGGCTGTATAGGGAGTAGAAAATAACATGGCTGTATAGGGAGTAGAAAATAACATGGCTATATATAGGGAGTAGAAAATAACATGGCTATGTATAGGGAGTAGAAAATAACATGGCTATATACAGGGAGTAGAAAATAACATGGCTATATAGGGAGTAGAAAATAACATGGCTATATATAGGGAGTAGAAAATAACATGGCTATATAGGGAGTAGAAAATAACATGGCTATATACAGGGAGTAGAAAATAACATGACTATGTATAGGGAGTAGAAAATAACATGGCTGTGTACAGGGAGTAGAAAATAACATGGCTATATAGGGAGTAGAAAATAACATGGCTATATACAGGGAGTAGAAAATAACATGGCTGTATATGGAGTAGAAAATAACATGGCTGTATAGGGAGTAGAAAATAACATGGCTATATAGGGAGTAGAAAATAACATGGCTATATAGGGAGTAGAAAATAACATGGCTATATAGGGAGTAGAAAATAACATGGCTATATATAGGGAGTAGAAAATAACATGGCTGTATAGGGAGTAGAAAATAACATGGCTATATAGGGAGTAGAAAATAACATGGCTATATAGGGAGTAGAAAATAACATGGCTATATATAGAGGAGTAGAAAATAACATGGCTATATACAGGGAGTAGAAAATAACATGGCTATATAGGGAGTAGAAATAACATGGCTGTATAGGGAGTAGAAAATAACATGGCTATATACAGGGAGTAGAAAATAACATGGCTATATATAGGGAGTAGAAAATAACATGGCTATATAGGGAGTAGAAAATAACATGGCTATATAGGAGTAGAAAATAACATGGCTATATACAGGAGTAGAAAATAACATGACTATATATAGGGAGTAGAAAATAACATGGCTATATACAGGAGTAGAAAATAACATGGCTATATACAGGGAGTAGAAAATAACATGGCTGTATAGGGAGTAGAAAATAACATGGCTATATAGGGAGTAAAAATAACATGGCTATATATAGGGAGTAGAAAATAACATGGCTGTGTACAGGGAGTAGAAAATAACATGGCTATATAGGAGTAGAAAATAACATGGCTATATATAGGGAGTAGAAAATAACATGGCTATATATATGGAGTAGAAAATAACATGGCTGTATAGGGAGTAGAAAATAACATGGCTATATAGGGAGTAGAAAATAACATGGCTATATAGGGTAGAAAATAACATGGCTATATAGGGAGTAGAAAATAACATGGCTATATATAGGGAGTAGAAAATAACATGGCTGTATAGGGAGTAGAAAATAACATGGCTATATAGGGAGTAGAAAATAACATGGCTATATAGGGAGTAGAAAATAACATGGCTATATATAGGAGTAGAAAATAACATGGCTGTATAGGGAGTAGAAAATAACATGGCTATATAGGGAGTAGAAAATAACATGGCTATATAGGGAGTAGAAAATAACATGGCTGTGTACAGGAGTAAAAATAACATGGCTATATATAGGGAGTAGAAAATAACATGGCTGTATAGGGAGTAGAAAATAACATGGCTATATAGGGAGTAGAAAATAACATGGCTATATAGGGAGTAGAAAATAACATGGCTATATAGGAGTAGAAAATAACATGGCTATATATAGGGAGTAGAAAATAACATGGCTGTATAGGGAGTAGAAAATAACATGGCTATATAAAAATAACATGGCTATGAAAATAACATGGCTATATATAGGGAGTAGAAAATAACATGGCTATATATAGGGAAAAAATAACATGGCTATATAGGGAGTAGAAAATAACATGGCTGTATAGGGAGTAGAAAATAACATGGCTATATAGGAGTAGAAAATAACATGGCTATATATAGGGAGTAGAAAATAACATGGCTATATAGGGAGTAGAAAATAACATGGCTATATAGGGAGTAGAAAATAACATGGCTATATACAGGGAGTAGAAAATAACATGACTATGTATAGGGAGTAGAAAATAACATGGCTATATACAGGGAGTAGAAAATAACATGGCTATATACAGGGAGTAGAAAATAACATGGCTGTATAGGGAGTAGAAAATAACATGGCTGTATAGGGAGTAGAAAATAACATGGCTATATATAGGGAGTAGAAAATAACATGGCTATGTATAGGGAGTAGAAAATAACATGGCTATATACAGGGAGTAGAAAATAACATGGCTATATAGGGAGTAGAAAATAACATGGCTATATATAGGGAGTAGAAAATAACATGGCTATATAGGGAGTAGAAAATAACATGGCTATATACAGGGAGTAGAAAATAACATGACTATGTATAGGGAGTAGAAAATAACATGGCTGTGTACAGGGAGTAGAAAATAACATGGCTATATAGGGAGTAGAAAATAACATGGCTATATACAGGGAGTAGAAAATAACATGGCTGTATATGGAGTAGAAAATAACATGGCTGTATAGGGAGTAGAAAATAACATGGCTATATAGGGAGTAGAAAATAACATGGCTATATACAGGGAGTAGAAAATAACATGGCTATATATAGGGAGTAGAAAATAACATGACTATATACAGGGAGTAGAAAATAACATGACTATGTATAGGGAGTAGAAAATAACATGGCTATATAGGGAGTAGAAAATAACATGGCTATATATAGGGAGTAGAAAATAACATGGCTATATAGAGAGTAGAAAATAACATGGCTATATACAGGGAGTAGAAAATAACATGACTATATATAGGGAGTAGAAAATAACATGGCTGTATAGGGAGTAGAAAATAACATGGCTATATACAGGGAGTAGAAAATAACATGGCTATATAGGGAGTAGAAAATAACATGGCTATATACAGGGAGTAGAAAATAACATGGCTATATATAGGGAGTAGAAAATAACATGGCTATGTATAGGGAGTAGAAAATAACATGGCTATATACAGGGAGTAGAAAATAACATGGCTATATAGGGAGTAGAAAATAACATGGCTATATAGGGAGTAGAAAATAACATGGCTATGTATAGGGAGTAGAAATAACATGGCTATATAGGGAGTAGAAATAACATGGCTATATATAGGGAGTAGAAAATAACATGGCTATATATAGGGAGTAGAAAATAACATGGCTGTAAAATAACATGGGGAGTAGAAAATAACATGGCTGTATAGGGAGTAGAAAATAACATGGCTATATAGGGAGTAGGGAAAAAATAACATGGCTATATAGGGAGAAAAATAACATGGCTATATATAGGGAGTAGAAAATAACATGGCTGTATAGGGAGTAGAAAATAACATGGCTATATAGGGAGTAGAAAATAACATGGCTATATAGGGAGTAGAAAATAACATGGCTATATATAGAGGAGTAGAAAATAACATGGCTGTGTACAGGGAGTAGAAAATAACATGGCTATATAGGGAGTAGAAAATAACATGGCTGTATAGGGAGTAGAAAATAACATGGCTATAAAATAACATGGCTATATATAGGAGTAGAAAATAACATGGCTATATAGGGAGTAGAAAATAACATGGCTATATAGGGAGTAGAAAATAACATGGCTATATAGGGAGTAGAAAATAACATGGCTATATACAGGGAGTAGAAAATAACATGACTATGTATAGGGAGTAGAAAATAACATGGCTATATACAGGGAGTAGAAAATAACATGGCTATATACAGGGAGTAGAAAATAACATGGCTGTATAGGGAGTAGAAAATAACATGGCTGTATAGGGAGTAGAAAATAACATGGCTATATATAGGGAGTAGAAAATAACATGGCTATGTATAGGGAGTAGAAAATAACATGGCTATATACAGGGAGTAGAAAATAACATGGCTATATAGGGAGTAGAAAATAACATGGCTATATATAGGGAGTAGAAAATAACATGGCTATATAGGGAGTAGAAAATAACATGGCTATATACAGGGAGTAGAAAATAACATGACTATGTATAGGGAGTAGAAAATAACATGGCTGTGTACAGGGAGTAGAAAATAACATGGCTATATAGGGAGTAGAAAATAACATGGCTATATACAGGGAGTAGAAAATAACATGGCTGTATATGGAGTAGAAAATAACATGGCTGTATAGGGAGTAGAAAATAACATGGCTATATAGGGAGTAGAAAATAACATGGCTATATACAGGAGTAAAAATAACATGGCTATATATAGGGAGTAGAAAATAACATGACTATATACAGGGAGTAGAAAATAACATGACTATGTATAGGGAGTAGAAAATAACATGGCTATATAGGGAGTAGAAAATAACATGGCTATATATAGGGAGTAGAAAATAACATGGCTATATAGAGAGTAGAAAATAACATGGCTATATACAGGGAGTAGAAAATAACATGACTATATATAGGGAGTAGAAAATAACATGGCTGTATAGGGAGTAGAAAATAACATGGCTATATAGGGAGTAGAAAATAACATGGCTATATAGGGAGTAGAAAATAACATGGCTATATAGGGAGTAGAAAATAACATGGCTATATATAGGGAGTAGAAAATAACATGGCTATGTATAGGGAGTAGAAAATAACATGGCTATATACAGGGAGTAGAAAATAACATGGCTATATAGGGAGTAGAAAATAACATGGCTATATAGGGAGTAGAAAATAACATGGCTATGTATAGGGAGTAGAAATAACATGGCTATATATAGGGAGTAGAAAATAACATGGCTATATATAGGGAGTAGAAAATAACATGGCTGTATAGGCTAGAAAATAACATGGCTGTATAGGAGTAGAAAATAACATGGCTATATAGGAGTAGAAAATAACATGGCTATATAGGGAGTAGAAAATAACATGGCTATATAGGGAGTAGAAAATAACATGGCTATATATAGGGAGTAGAAAATAACATGGCTATATATAGGGAGTAGAAAATAACATGGCTGTATAGGGAGTAGAAAATAACATGGCTATATAGGGAGTAGAAAATAACATGGCTATATATAGGGAAAAAATAACATGGCTATATATAGGGAGTAGAAAATAACATGGCTGTATACAGGAGTAGAAAATAACATGGCTATATAGGGAGTAGAAAATAACATGGCTATATAGGGAGTAGAAAATAACATGGCTATATACAGGGAGTAGAAAATAACATGGCTATATATAGGGAGTAGAAAATAACATGGC
Source organism: Oncorhynchus nerka (assembly GCF_034236695.1). NCBI lineage: Eukaryota > Metazoa > Chordata > Actinopteri > Salmoniformes > Salmonidae > Oncorhynchus > Oncorhynchus nerka. The sequence goes on from NC_088417.1 coordinate 14,253,328, forward strand.
TATATAGGGAGTAGAAAATAACATGGCTATATAGGGAGTAGAAAATAACATGGCTATATACAGGGAGTAGAAAATAACATGACTATGTATAGGGAGTAGAAAATAACATGGCTATATACAGGGAGTAGAAAATAACATGGCTATATACAGGGAGTAGAAAATAACATGGCTGTATAGGGAGTAGAAAATAACATGGCTGTATAGGGAGTAGAAAATAACATGGCTATATATAGGGAGTAGAAAATAACATGGCTATGTATAGGAGTAGAAAATAACATGGCTATATACAGGAGTAGAAAATAACATGGCTATATAGGGAGTAGAAAATAACATGGCTATATATAGGGAGTAGAAAATAACATGGCTATATAGGGAGTAGAAAATAACATGGCTATATACAGGGAGTAGAAAATAACATGACTATGTATAGGGAGTAGAAAATAACATGGCTGTGTACAGGGAGTAGAAAATAACATGGCTATATAGGGAGTAGAAAATAACATGGCTATATACAGGAGTAGAAAATAACATGGCTGTATATGGAGTAGAAAATAACATGGCTAACATATATAGGAGTAGAAAATAACATGGCTATATAGGGAGTAGAAAATAACATGGCTATATAGGAGTAGAAAATAACATGGCTATATATAGGGAGTAGAAAATAACATGGCTGTATAGGGAGTAGAAAATAACATGGCTATATAGGGAGTAGAAAATAACATGGCTATATAGGGAGTAGAAAATAACATGGCTATATATAGGGAGTAGAAAATAACATGGCTGTATAGGGAGTAGAAAATAACATGGCTATATAGGGAGTAGAAAATAACATGGCTATATAGGGAGTAGAAAATAACATGGCTATATATAGAGGAGTAGAAAATAACATGGCTGTGTACAGGGAGTAGAAAATAACATGGCTATATAGGGAGTAGAAAATAACATGGCTGTATAGGGAGTAGAAAATAACATGGCTATATACAGGGAGTAGAAAATAACATGGCTATATATAGGGAGTAGAAAATAACATGGCTATATAGGGAGTAGAAAATAACATGGCTATATAGGGAGTAGAAAATAACATGGCTATATACAGGGAGTAGAAAATAACATGACTATGTATAGGGAGTAGAAAATAACATGGCTATATACAGGAGTAAAAATAACATGGCTATATAGGAGTAGAAAATAACATGGCTGTATAGGGAGTAGAAAATAACATGGCTGTATAGGGAGTAGAAAATAACATGGCTATATATAGGGAGTAGAAAATAACATGGCTATGTATAGGGAGTAGAAAATAACATGGCTATATACAGGGAGTAGAAAATAACATGGCTATATAGGGAGTAGAAAATAACATGGCTATATAGGGAGTAGAAAATAACATGGCTATGTATAGGGAGTAGAAATAACATGGCTATATACAGGAGTAGAAAATAACATGACTATGTATAGGAGTAGAAAATAACATGGCTGTGTACAGGAGTAGAAAATAACATGGCTATATAGGGAGTAGAAAATAACATGGCTATATACAGGAGTAGAAAATAACATGGCTGTATATAGGAGTAGAAAATAACATGGCTGTATAGGAGTAGAAAATAACATGGCTATATAGGGAGTAGAAAATAACATGGCTATATACAGGAGTAGAAAATAACATGGCTATATAGGAGTAGAAAATAACATGGCTATATATAGGGAGTAGAAAATAACATGGCTGTATAGGGAGTAGAAAATAACATGGCTATATAGGGAGTAGAAAATAACATGGCTATATAGGGAGTAGAAAATAACATGGCTATATATAGAGGAGTAGAAAATAACATGGCTGTATAGGAGTAGAAAATAACATGGCTATATAGGGAGTAGAAAATAACATGGCTATATAGGAGTAGAAAATAACATGGCTGTGTACAGGGAGTAGAAAATAACATGGCTATATATAGGGAGTAGAAAATAACATGGCTGTATAGGGAGTAGAAAATAACATGGCTATATAGGAGTAGAAAATAACATGGCTATATAGGAGTAGAAAATAACATGGCTATATAGGGAGTAGAAAATAACATGGCTATATAGGGAGTAGAAAATAACATGGCTGTATAGGGAGTAGAAAATAACATGGCTATATAGGAGTAGAAAATAACATGGCTATATAGGGAGTAGAAAATAACATGGCTATATATAGGGAGTAGAAAATAACATGGCTGTATACAGGAGTAGAAAATAACATGGCTATATAGGGAGTAAAAATAACATGGCTGTATAGGGAGTAGAAAATAACATGGCTATATACAGGGAGTAGAAAATAACATGGCTATATATAGGAGTAGAAAATAACATGGCTATATAGGGGAGTAGAAAATAACATGGCTATATACAGGGAGTAGAAAATAACATGGCTATATACAGGGAGTAGAAAATAACATGACTATGTATAGGGAGTAGAAAATAACATGGCTATATACAGGGAGTAGAAAATAACATGGCTATATACAGGGAGTAGAAAATAACATGGCTGTATAGGGAGTAGAAAATAACATGGCTGTATAGGAGTAGAAAATAACATGGCTATATATAGGAGTAGAAAATAACATGGCTATATATAGGAGTAGAAAATAACATGGCTATATAGGGAGTAGAAAATAACATGGCTATATAGGGAGTAGAAAATAACATGGCTATATATAGGGAGTAGAAAATAACATGGCTATATAGGGAGTAGAAAATAACATGGCTATATACAGGGAGTAGAAAATAACATGACTATGTATAGGGAGTAGAAAATAACATGGCTGTGTACAGGGAGTAGAAAATAACATGGCTATATAGGGAGTAGAAAATAACATGGCTATATACAGGGAGTAGAAAATAACATGGCTGTATATGGAGTAGAAAATAACATGGCTGTATAGGGAGTAGAAAATAACATGGCTATATAGGGAGTAGAAAATAACATGGCTATATACAGGGAGTAGAAAATAACATGGCTATATATAGGGAGGAGAAAAAAATAACATGACTATATACAGGGAGTAGAAAATAACATGACTATATATAGGGAGTAGAAAATAACATGGCTATATAGGGAGTAGAAAATAACATGGCTATATATAGGGAGTAGAAAATAACATGGCTATATAGGAGTAGAAAATAACATGGCTATATACAGGGAGTAGAAAATAACATGACTATATAGGGAGTAGAAAATAACATGGCTGTATAGGGAGTAGAAAATAACATGGCTATATAGGGAGTAGAAAATAACATGGCTATATAGGGAGTAGAAAATAACATGGCTATATACAGGGAGTAGAAAATAACATGGCTATATATAGGGAGTAGAAAATAACATGGCTATGTATAGGGAGTAGAAAATAACATGGCTATATACAGGGAGTAGAAAATAACATGGCTATATAGGGAGTAGAAAATAACATGGCTATATAGGGAGTAGAAAATAACATGGCTATGTATAGGGAGTAGAAAATAACATGGCTATATAGGGAGTAGAAAATAACATGGCTATATATAGGGAGTAGAAAATAACATGGCTATATAGGGAGTAGAAAATAACATGGCTGTATAGGGAGTAGAAAATAACATGGCTGTATAGGGAGTAGAAAATAACATGGCTATATAGGGAGTAGAAAATAACATGGCTATATAGGGAGTAGAAAATAACATGGCTATATAGGGAGTAGAAAATAACATGGCTATATATAGGGAGTAGAAAATAACATGGCTATATAGGGGAGTAGAAAATAACATGGCTATATAGGAGTAGAAAATAACATGGCTATATAGGGAGTAGAAAATAACATGGCTATATATAGGGAGTAGAAAATAACATGGCTGTGTACAGGAGTAGAAAATAACATGGCTATATAGGGAGTAGAAAATAACATGGCTATATAGGGGAGTAGAAAATAACATGGCTATATACAGGAGTAGAAAATAACATGGCTATATATAGGGAGTAGAAAATAACATGGCTATATATAGGGAGTAGAAAATAACATGGCTATATAGGAGTAGAAAATAACATGGCTATATACAGGGAGTAGAAAATAACATGACTATATATAGGGAGTAGAAAATAACATGGCTATATAGGGAGTAGAAAATAACATGGCTATATACAGGGAGTAGAAAATAACATGGCTATATAGGGAGTAGAAAATAACATGGCTATATAGGGAGTAGAAAATAACATGGCTATATATAGGGAGTAGAAAATAACATGGCTATGTATAGGGGTAGAAAATAACATGGCTATATACAGGGAGTAGAAAATAACATGGCTATATAGGGGAGTAGAAAATAACATGGCTATATATAGGAGTAGAAAATAACATGGCTATATACAGGGAGTAGAAAATAACATGGCTATATACAGGGAGTAGAAAATAACATGACTATGTATAGGGAGTAGAAAATAACATGGCTATATACAGGGGATATAGGGAGTAGAAAATAACATGGCTATATAGGGAGTAGAAAATAACATGGCTGTATATGGAGTAGAAAATAACATGGCTATATAGGGGAGTAGAAAATAACATGGCTATATAGGGAGTAGAAAATAACATGGCTATATACAGGAGTAGAAAATAACATGGCTATATATAGGGAGTAGAAAATAACATGACTATATACAGGAGTAGAAAATAACATGACTATGTATAGGAGTAGAAAATAACATGGCTATATAGGGAGTAGAAAATAACATGGCTATATATAGGAGTAGAAAATAACATGGCTATATAGAGAGTAGAAAATAACATGGCTATATACAGGAGTAGAAAATAACATGACTATATATAGGGAGTAGAAAATAACATGGCTGTATAGGAGTAGAAAATAACATGGCTATATACAGGAGTAGAAAATAACATGGCTATATAGGGGAGTAGAAAATAACATGGCTATATACAGGAGTAGAAAATAACATGGCTATATATAGGGAGTAGAAAATAACATGGCTATGTATAGGGAGTAGAAAATAACATGGCTATATACAGGAGTAGAAAATAACATGGCTATATATAGGGAGTAGAAAATAACATGGCTATATAGGGAGTAGAAAATAACATGGCTATATAGGAGTAGAAAATAACATGGCTATATAGGGAGTAGAAAATAACATGGCTATATATAGGGAGTAGAAAATAACATGGCTATATATAGGGAGTAGAAAATAACATGGCTGTATAGGGAGTAGAAAATAACATGGCTATATATAGGAGTAGAAAATAACATGGCTATATAGGAGTAGAAAATAACATGGCTGTATAGGGAGTAGAAAATAACATGGCTGTATAGAGGAGTAGAAAATAACATGGCTATATATAGGGTGTAGAAAATAACATGGCTATATAGGAGTAGAAAATAACATGGCTATATAGGGAGTAGAAAATAACATGGCTATATATAGGGAGTAGAAAATAACATGGCTGTATAGGGAGTAGAAAATAACATGGCTATATAGGGAGTAGAAAATAACATGGCTATATAGGAGTAGAAAATAACATGGCTATATATAGGGAGTAGAAAATAACATGGCTATATAGGGAGTAGAAAATAACATGGCTATATAGGGAGTAGAAAATAACATGGCTATATATAGGGAGTAGAAAATAACATGGCTGTGTAGGAGTAGAAAATAACATGGCTATATAGGGAGTAGAAAATAACATGGCTGTATAGGGAGTAGAAAATAACATGGCTATATAGGGAGTAGAAAATAACATGGCTATATACAGGAGTAGAAAATAACATGGCTATATATAGAGGAGTAGAAAATAACATGGCTGTATAGGGAGTAGAAAATAACATGGCTATATAGGGAGTAGAAAATAACATGGCTGTATAGGGAGTAGAAAATAACATGGCTATATAGGAGTAGAAAATAACATGGCTATATATAGGGAGTAGAAAATAACATGGCTATATAGGAGTAGAAAATAACATGGCTATATAGGGAGTAGAAAATAACATGGCTATATAGGGAGTAGAAAATAACATGGCTATATATAGGGAGTAGAAAATAACATGGCTATATACAGGGAGTAGAAAATAACATGGCTATATACAGGGAGTAGAAAATAACATGGCTGTATATAGGGAGTAGAAAATAACATGGCTGTATAGGGAGTAGAAAATAACATGGCTATATAGGGAGTAGAAAATAACATGGCTATATATAGGGAGTAGAAAATAACATGGCTATATAGGGAGTAGAAAATAACATGGCTATATATAGGGAGTAGAAAATAACATGGCTATATACAGGAGTAGAAAATAACATGACTATGTATAGGGAGTAGAAAATAACATGGCTGTGTACAGGGAGTAGAAAATAACATGGCTATATAGGGAGTAGAAAATAACATGGCTATATACAGGGAGTAGAAAATAACATGGCTGTATATGGAGTAGAAAATAACATGGCTGTATAGGGAGTAGAAAATAACATGGCTATATATAGGGAGTAGAAAATAACATGGCTATATACAGGGAGTAGAAAATAACATGGCTATATATAGGGAGTAGAAAATAACATGACTATATACAGGGAGTAGAAAATAACATGACTATGTATAGGGAGTAGAAAATAACATGGCTATATAGGGAGTAGAAAATAACATGGCTATATATAGGGAGTAGAAAATAACATGGCTATATAGGGAGTAGAAAATAACATGGCTATATACAGGGAGTAGAAAATAACATGACTATATATAGGAGTAGAAAATAACATGGCTGTATAGGGAGTAGAAAATAACATGGCTATATACAGGAGTAGAAAATAACATGGCTATATAGGAGTAGAAAATAACATGGCTATATATAGGAGTAGAAAATAACATGGCTATATATAGGAGTAGAAAATAACATGGCTATGTATAGGGAGTAGAAAATAACATGGCTATATACAGGAGTAGAAAATAACATGGCTATATAGGAGTAGAAAATAACATGGCTATATATAGGGAGTAGAAAATAACATGGCTATATAGGGAGTAGAAAATAACATGGCTATATACAGGAGTAGAAAATAACATGGCTATGTATAGGGAGTAGAAAATAACATGGCTATATAGGGAGTAGAAAATAACATGGCTATATAGGGAGTAGAAAATAACATGGCTATATACAGGGAGTAGAAAATAACATGGCTATATACAGGGAGTAGAAAATAACATGGCTGTATAGGGAGTAGAAAATAACATGGCTATATAGGGAGTAGAAAATAACATGGCTATATATAGGGAGTAGAAAATAACATGGCTATATACAGGAGTAGAAAATAACATGGCTATATAGGGAGTAGAAAATAACATGACTATATACAGGGAGTAGAAAATAACATGACTATGTATAGGGAGTAGAAAATAACATGGCTATATAGGGAGTAGAAAATAACATGGCTATATATAGGGAGTAGAAAATAACATGGCTATATAGGAGTAGAAAATAACATGGCTATATAGGGAGTAGAAAATAACATGGCTATATATAGGGAGTAGAAAATAACATGGCTATATAGGGAGTAGAAAATAACATGGCTATATACAGGAGTAGAAAATAACATGGCTATATAGGGAGTAGAAAATAACATGGCTGTATAGGGAGTAGAAAATAACATGGCTATATAGGGAGTAGAAAATAACATGGCTATATACAGGGAGTAGAAAATAACATGGCTATGTATAGGAGTAGAAAATAACATGGCTATATAGGGAGTAGAAAATAACATGGCTATATAGGAGTAGAAAATAACATGGCTATATATAGGGAGTAGAAAATAACATGGCTATATAGGGAGTAGAAAATAACATGGCTATATATAGGAGTAGAAAATAACATGGCTATAGGAGTAGAAAATAACATGGCTATATAGGAGTAGAAAATAACATGGCTATATAGGGAGTAGAAAATAACATGGCTATATATAGGGAGTAGAAAATAACATGGCTGTATAGGGAGTAGAAAATAACATGGCTGTATAGGGAGTAGAAAATAACATGGCTATATAGGGAGTAGAAAATAACATGGCTATATAGGGAGTAGAAAATAACATGGCTATATAGGGAGTAGAAAATAACATGGCTATATAGGAGTAGAAAATAACATGGCTATATATAGGAGTAGAAAATAACATGGCTATATAGGGAGTAGAAAATAACATGGCTATATAGGGAGTAGAAAATAACATGGCTATATATATAGGGAGTAGAAAATAACATGGCTATATATAGGGAGTAGAAAATAACATGGCTATATAGGGAGTAGAAAATAACATGGCTATATATAGGGAGTAGAAAATAACATGGCTATATAGGGAGTAGAAAATAACATGGCTATATAGAAAATATAGGGGAGTAGAAAATAACATGGCTATATACAGGAGTAGAAAATAACATGGCTATATATAGGGAGTAGAAAATAACATGGCTGTATAGGGAGTAGAAAATAACATGGCTATATAGGGAGTAGAAAATAACATGGCTATATATAGGGAGTAGAAAATAACATGGCTATATAGGGAGTAGAAAATAACATGGCTGTATAGGGAGTAGAAAATAACATGGCTATATATAGGAGTAGAAAATAACATGGCTATATAGGGAGTAGAAAATAACATGGCTATATATAGGGAGTAGAAAATAACATGGCTATATACAGGGAGTAGAAAATAACATGGCTATATAGGGAGTAGAAAATAACATGGCTATATATAGGGAGTAGAAAATAACATGGCTATATACAGGGAGTAGAAAATAACATGGCTATGTATAGGAGTAGAAAATAACATGGCTATATATAGGGAGTAGAAAATAACATGGCTATATAGGGAGTAGAAAATAACATGGCTATATACAGGGAGTAGAAAATAACATGGCTATATAGGGAGTAGAAAATAACATGGCTGTATAGGGAGTAGAAAATAACATGGCTGTATAGGGAGTAGAAAATAACATGGCTATATAGGGAGTAGAAAATAACATGGCTATATACAGGGAGTAGAAAATAACATGGCTATATATAGGGAGTAGAAAATAACATGGCTATATACAGGAGTAGAAAATAACATGGCTATATACAGGAGTAGAAAATAACATGGCTATATATAGGGAGTAGAAAATAACATGGCTGTATATAGGAGTAGAAAATAACATGGCTATATAGGAGTAGAAAATAACATGGCTATATAGGGAGTAGAAAATAACATGGCTATATATAGGGAGTAGAAAATAACATGGCTATATAGGGAGTAGAAAATAACATGGCTATATATAGGAGTAGAAAATAACATGGCTATATATAGGGAGTAGAAAATAACATGGCTATATAGGGAGTAGAAAATAACATGGCTATATAGGGAGTAGAAAATAACATGGCTATATAGGGAGTAGAAAATAACATGGCTATATAGGGGTAGAAAATAACATGGCTATATAGGGAGTAGAAAATAACATGGCTGTATAGGAGTAGAAAATAACATGGCTATATAGGGAGTAGAAAATAACATGGCTATATAGGGAGTAGAAAATAACATGGCTATATAGGGAGTAGAAAATAACATGGCTATATAGGGAGTAGAAAATAACATGGCTGTATAGGGAGTAGAAAATAACATGGCTATATATAGGGAGTAGAAAATAACATGGCTATATAGGAGTAGAAAATAACATGGCTATATATAGGGAGTAGAAAATAACATGGCTGTATAGGGAGTAGAAAATAACATGGCTATATAGGAGTAGAAAATAACATGGCTATATAGGGAGTAGAAAATAACATGGCTATATATAGGGAGTAGAAAATAACATGGCTATATAGGGAGTAGAAAATAACATGGCTATATAGGGAGTAGAAAATAACATGGCTATATAGGGAGTAGAAAATAACATGGCTATATAGGGAGTAGAAAATAACATGGCTATATAGGGAGTAGAAAATAACATGGCTATATATAGGAGTAGAAAATAACATGGCTATATAGGGAGTAGAAAATAACATGGCTATATAGGGAGTAGAAAATAACATGGCTATATATAGGGAGTAGAAAATAACATGGCTGTATAGGGGTAGAAAATAACATGGCTATATAGGGAGTAGAAAATAACATGGCTATATAGGGAGTAGAAAATAACATGGCTATATAGGGAGTAGAAAATAACATGGCTATATATAGGGAGTAGAAAATAACATGGCTATATAGGGAGTAGAAAATAACATGGCTATATACAGGAGTAGAAAATAACATGGCTATATATAGGGAGTAGAAAATAACATGGCTATATATAGGGAGTAGAAAATAACATGGCTATATAGGGAGTAGAAAATAACATGGCTATATACAGGGAGTAGAAAATAACATGGCTATATATAGGGAGTAGAAAATAACATGGCTATATAGGGAGTAGAAAATAACATGGCTATATAGGGAGTAGAAAATAACATGGCTATATATAGGGAGTAGAAAATAACATGGCTATATATAGGGAGTAGAAAATAACATGGCTATATAGGAGTAGAAAATAACATGGCTATATAGGGAGTAGAAAATAACATGGCTATATAGGGAGTAGAAAATAACATGGCTATATAGGGAGTAGAAAATAACATGGCTATATAGGGAGTAGAAAATAACATGGCTATATACAGGGAGTAGAAAATAACATGGCTATATATAGGGAGTAGAAAATAACATGACTATATACAGGGAGTAGAAAATAACATGACTATGTATAGGGAGTAGAAAATAACATGGCTATATAGGGAGTAGAAAATAACATGGCTATATACAGGGAGTAGAAAATAACATGACTATGTATAGGGAGTAGAAAATAACATGGCTATATACAGGGAGTAGAAAATAACATGGCTATATACAGGGAGTAGAAAATAACATGGCTGTATAGGGAGTAGAAAATAACATGGCTGTATAGGGAGTAGAAAATAACATGGCTATATAGGGAGTAGAAAATAACATGGCTATGTATAGGGAGTAGAAAATAACATGGCTATATACAGGAGTAGAAAATAACATGGCTATATATAGGGAGTAGAAAATAACATGGCTATATAGGGAGTAGAAAATAACATGGCTATATAGGGAGTAGAAAATAACATGGCTATATATAGGGAGTAGAAAATAACATGGCTATATACAGGGAGTAGAAAATAACATGGCTATATAGGGAGTAGAAAATAACATGGCTATATACAGGGAGTAGAAAATAACATGGCTATATATGGAGTAGAAAATAACATGGCTATATAGGGAGTAGAAAATAACATGGCTATATAGGGAGTAGAAAATAACATGGCTATATAGGGAGTAGAAAATAACATGGCTATATAGGGAGTAGAAAATAACATGGCTATATAGGGAGTAGAAAATAACATGACTATATATAGGGAGTAGAAAATAACATGGCTATATAGGGAGTAGAAAATAACATGGCTATATAGGAGTAGAAAATAACATGGCTATATAGGGAGTAGAAAATAACATGGCTATATACAGGGAGTAGAAAATAACATGGCTATATATAGGGAGTAGAAAATAACATGGCTATATAGGGAGTAGAAAATAACATAATATAGGGAGTAGAAAATAACATGGCTATATAGGGAGTAGAAAATAACATGGCTATATACAGGGAGTAGAAAATAACATGGCTATATATAGGGAGTAGAAAATAACATGGCTATATAGGGAGTAGAAAATAACATGGCTATATACAGGAGTAGAAAATAACATGGCTATATAGGGAGTAGAAAATAACATGGCTATATATAGGAGTAGAAAATAACATGGCTATATAGGGAGTAGAAAATAACATGGCTATATATAGGAGTAGAAAATAACATGACTATATATAGGGAGTAGAAAATAACATGGCTGTGTACAGGGAGTAGAAAATAACATGGCTATATAGGGAGTAGAAAATAACATGGCTATATACAGGAGTAGAAAATAACATGGCTATATACAGGGAGTAGAAAATAACATGGCTATATAGGAGTAGAAATAACATGGCTGTATAGGAGTAGAAAATAACATGGCTATATAGGGAGAAAATAACATGGCTATATACAGGAGTAGAAAATAACATGGCTATATATAGGGAGTAGAAAATAACATGGCTATATAGGGAGTAGAAAATAACATGGCTATATAGGGAGTAGAAAAAATAACATGGCTGTATAGGGAGTAGAAAATAACATGGCTATATATAGGGAGTAGAAAATAACATGGCTATATATAGGGAGTAGAAAATAACATGGCTATATAGGGAGTAGAAAATAACATGGCTATATATAGGGAGTAGAAAATAACATGGCTGTATAGGGAGTAGAAAATAACATGGCTATATAGGGAGTAGAAAATAACATGGCTATATAGGGAGTAGAAAATAACATGGCTATATAGGGAGTAGAAAATAACATGGCTATATATAGGGAGTAGAAAATAACATGGCTGTATAGGAGTAGAAAATAACATGGCTATATATATAGAAAATAACATGGCTATATAGGGAGTAGAAAATAACATGGCTATATATAGGAGTAGAAAATAACATGGCTATATAGGGAGTAGAAAATAACATGGCTATATATAGGGAGTAGAAAATAACATGGCTATATAGGGAGTAGAAAATAACATGGCTATATAGGGAGTAGAAAATAACATGGCTATATATAGGAGTAAAATAACATGGCTGTATAGGGAGTAGAAAATAACATGGCTATATAGGAGTAGAAAATAACATGGCTATATAGGGAGTAGAAAATAACATGGCTATATACAGGGAGTAGAAAATAACATGGCTATATATAGGGAGTAGAAAATAACATGGCTATATAGGGAGTAGAAAATAACATGGCTATATACAGGGAGTAGAAAATAACATGGCTAGGGAGTAGAAAATAACATGGCTATATAGGGAGTAGAAAATAACATGGCTATATAGGAGTAGAAAATAACATGGCTATATACAGGGAGTAGAAAATAACATGGCTATATATAGGGTAGAAAATAACATGGCTATATAGGGAGTAGAAAATAACATGGCTATATACAGGAGTAGAAAATAACATGACTATGTATAGGGAGTAGAAAATAACATGGCTGTATACAGGGAGTAGAAAATAACATGGCTATATAGGAGTAGAAAATAACATGGCTATATAGGGAGTAGAAAATAACATGGCTATATACAGGGAGTAGAAAATAACATGGCTATATAGGGAGTAGAAAATAACATGGCTATATAGGGAGTAGAAAATAACATGGCTATATAGGGAGTAGAAAATAACATGGCTATATACAGGGAGTAGAAAATAACATGACTATATATAGGAGTAGAAAATAACATGACTATATACAGGGAGTAGAAAATAACATGACTATGTATAGGGAGTAGAAAATAACATGGCTATATAGGGAGTAGAAAATAACATGGCTATATATATAGGGAGTAGAAAATAACATGACTATATATAGGGAGTAGAAAATAACATGGCTATATAGGGAGTAGAAAATAACATGGCTATATACAGGGAGTAGAAAATAACATGGCTATATAGGGAGTAGAAAATAACATGGCTATATAGGGAGTAGAAAATAACATGGCTATATATAGGGAGTAGAAAATAACATGGCTATGTATAGGGAGTAGAAAATAACATGGCTATATACAGGAGTAGAAAATAACATGGCTATATATAGGGAGTAGAAAATAACATGGCTATATATAGGAGTAGAAAATAACATGGCTATATACAGGGAGTAGAAAATAACATGACTATATATAGGGAGAGAAAATAACATGGCTGTATAGGAGTAGAAAATAACATGGCTATATAGGGAGTAGAAAATAACATGGCTATATACAGGAGTAGAAAATAACATGGCTATATATGGGAGTAGAAAATAACATGGCTGTATATAGGAGTAGAAAATAACATGGGAGTAGAAAATAACATGGCTATATACAGGGAGTAGAAAATAACATGGCTATATAGGGAGTAGAAAATAACATGACTATATACAGGGAGTAGAAAATAACATGGCTATATATAGGGAGTAGAAAATAACATGGCTATATAGGGAGTAGAAAATAACATGGCTATATATAGGGAGTAGAAAATAACATGGCTATATAGAGAGTAGAAAATAACATGGCTATATACAGGGAGTAGAAAATAACATGACTATATATAGGGAGTAGAAAATAACATGGCTGTATAGGGAGTAGAAAATAACATGGCTATATACAGGGAGTAGAAAATAACATGGCTATATAGGGAGTAGAAAATAACATGGCTATATACAGGGAGTAGAAAATAACATGGCTATATATAGGGAGTAGAAAATAACATGGCTATGTATAGGGAGTAGAAAATAACATGGCTATATACAGGGAGTAGAAAATAACATGGCTATATAGGGAGTAGAAAATAACATGGCTATATATAGGGAGTAGAAAATAACATGGCTATATAGGGAGTAGAAAATAACATGGCTATATACAGGGAGTAGAAAATAACATGACTATATATAGGGAGTAGAAAATAACATGGCTGTATAGGGAGTAGAAAATAACATGGCTATATAGGGAGTAGAAAATAACATGGCTATATACAGGGAGTAGAAAATAACATGGCTATATACAGGGAGTAGAAAATAACATGGCTGTATAGGGAGTAGAAAATAACATGGCTGTATAGGGAGTAGAAAATAACATGGCTATATAGGGAGTAGAAAATAACATGGCTATATAGGGAGTAGAAAATAACATGGCTATATATAGGGAGTAGAAAATAACATGACTATATACAGGAGTAGAAAATAACATGGCTATGTATAGGGAGTAGAAAATAACATGGCTATATAGGGAGTAGAAAATAACATGGCTATATATAGGGAGTAGAAAATAACATGGCTATATAGGGAGTAGAAAATAACATGGCTATATACAGGAGTAGAAAATAACATGACTATATATAGGGAGTAGAAAATAACATGGCTGTATAGGGAGTAGAAAATAACATGGCTATATACAGGAGTAGAAAATAACATGGCTATATAGGGAGTAGAAAATAACATGGCTGTATAGGGAGTAGAAAATAACATGGCTATATAGGGAGTAGAAAATAACATGGCTATATACAGGGAGTAGAAAATAACATGACTATGTATAGGGAGTAGAAAATAACATGGCTATATACAGGGAGTAGAAAATAACATGGCTATATAGGAGTAGAAAATAACATGGCTATATATAGGGAGTAGAAAATAACATGGCTATATAGGGAGTAGAAAATAACATGGCTGTATAGGGAGTAGAAAATAACATGGCTATATAGGGAGTAGAAAATAACATGGCTATATATAGGGAGTAGAAAATAACATGGCTATATAGGGAGTAGAAAATAACATGGCTATATAGGGAGTAGAAAATAACATGGCTGTATAGGGAGTAGAAAATAACATGGCTATATAGGGAGTAGAAAATAACATGGCTATATAGGGAGTAGAAAATAACATGGCTATATAGGGAGTAGAAAATAACATGGCTATATAGGGAGTAGAAAATAACATGGCTATATAGGGAGTAGAAAATAACATGGCTATATATAGGGAGTAGAAAATAACATGGCTGTATAGGGAGTAGAAAATAACATGGCTATATAGGGAGTAGAAAATAACATGGCTATATAGGGAGTAGAAAATAACATGGCTATATATAGAGGAGTAGAAAATAACATGGCTGTATAGGGAGTAGAAAATAACATGGCTATATAGGGAGTAGAAAATAACATGGCTATATAGGGAGTAGAAAATAACATGGCTATATAGGGAGTAGAAAATAACATGGCTGTGTACAGGGAGTAGAAAATAACATGGCTATATATAGGGAGTAGAAAATAACATGGCTGTATAGGGAGTAGAAAATAACATGGCTATATAGGGAGTAGAAAATAACATGGCTATATAGGGAGTAGAAAATAACATGGCTATATATAGGGAGTAGAAAATAACATGGCTGTATAGGGAGTAGAAAATAACATGGCTATATAGGGAGTAGAAAATAACATGGCTATATAGGGAGTAGAAAATAACATGGCTATATAGGGAGTAGAAAATAACATGGCTGTATACAGGGAGTAGAAAATAACATGGCTATATAGGGAGTAGAAAATAACATGGCTATATAGGGAGTAGAAAATAACATGGCTATATACAGGGAGTAGAAAATAACATGACTATGTATAGGGAGTAGAAAATAACATGGCTGTATACAGGGAGTAGAAAATAACATGGCTATATAGGGAGTAGAAAATAACATGGCTATATACAGGGAGTAGAAAATAACATGGCTATATACAGGAGTAGAAAATAACATGGCTGTATAGGAGTAGAAAATAACATGGCTATATAGGGAGTAGAAAATAACATGGCTATATAGGGAGTAGAAAATAACATGGCTATATACAGGGAGTAGAAAATAACATGGCTATATATAGGGAGTAGAAAATAACATGACTATATACAGGGAGTAGAAAATAACATGACTATATACAGGGAGTAGAAAATAACATGACTATGTATAGGGAGTAGAAAATAACATGGCTATATATAGGGAGTAGAAAATAACATGGCTATATAGGGAGTAGAAAATAACATGGCTATATAGGGAGTAGAAAATAACATGGCTATATATAGAGGAGTAGAAAATAACATGGCTGTATAGGGAGTAGAAAATAACATGGCTATATAGGGAGTAGAAATAACATGGCTGTATAGGGAGTAGAAAATAACATGGCTATATATAGGCAGTAGAAAATAACATGGCTATATATAGGGAGTAGAAATAACATGGCTATATAGGGAGTAGAAAATAACATGGCTATATATAGGGAGTAGAAAATAACATGGCTGTATAGGGAGTAGAAAATAACATGGCTGTATAGGGAGTAGAAAATAACATGGCTGTATAGGGAGTAGAAAATAACATGGCTATATAGGGAGTAGAAAATAACATGGCTATATAGGGAGTAGAAAATAACATGGCTATATAGGAGTAGAAAATAACATGGCTGTATAGGGAGTAGAAAATAACATGGCTATATAGGAGTAGAAAATAACATGGCTATATAGGGAGTAGAAAATAACATGGCTATATATAGAGGAGTAGAAAATAACATGGCTGTATAGGGAGTAGAAAATAACATGGCTATATAGGGAGTAGAAAATAACATGGCTATATAGGGAGTAGAAAATAACATGGCTATATATAGAGGAGTAGAAAATAACATGGCTGTGTACAGGAGTAGAAAATAACATGGCTGTGTACAGGGAGTAGAAAATAACATGGCTATATATAGGGAGTAGAAAATAACATGGCTGTATAGGGAGTAGAAAATAACATGGCTATATAGGGAGTAGAAAATAACATGGCTATATAGGGAGTAGAAAATAACATGGCTATATAGGGAGTAGAAAATAACATGGCTATATATAGGGAGTAGAAAATAACATGGCTGTATAGGGAGTAGAAAATAACATGGCTATATAGGGAGTAGAAAATAACATGGCTATATAGGGAGTAGAAAATAACATGGCTATATACAGGGAGTAGAAAATAACATGGCTATATATAGGGAGTAGAAAATAACATGGCTATATAGGGAGTAGAAAATAACATGGCTATATACAGGGAGTAGAAAATAACATGGCTATATATAGGGAGTAGAAAATAACATGGCTATATATAGGGAGTAGAAAATAACATGGCTATATAGGGAGTAGAAAATAACATGGCTATATACAGGGAGTAGAAAATAACATGGCTATATATAGGGAGTAGAAAATAACATGGCTATATAGGGAGTAGAAAATAACATGGCTATATACAGGGAGTAGAAAATAACATGACTATGTATAGGGAGTAGAAAATAACATGGCTGTGTACAGGGAGTAGAAAATAACATGGCTATATAGGGAGTAGAAAATAACATGGCTATATACAGGGAGTAGAAAATAACATGGCTATATACAGGGAGTAGAAAATAACATGGCTGTATAGGGAGTAGAAAATAACATGGCTGTATAGGGAGTAGAAAATAACATGGCTATATAGGGAGTAGAAAATAACATGGCTATATACAGGGAGTAGAAAATAACATGGCTATATATAGGGAGTAGAAAATAACATGACTATATACAGGGAGTAGAAAATAACATGACTATGTATAGGGAGTAGAAAATAACATGACTATATAGGGAGTAGAAAATAACATGGCTATATATAGGGAGTAGAAAATAACATGGCTATATAGGGAGTAGAAAATAACATGGCTATATACAGGGAGTAGAAAATAACATGACTATATATAGGGAGTAGAAAATAACATGGCTGTATAGGGAGTAGAAAATAACATGGCTATATACAGGGAGTAGAAAATAACATGGCTATATAGGGAGTAGAAAATAACATGGCTGTATAGGGAGTAGAAAATAACATGGCTATATATGGGGAGTAGAAAATAACATGGCTATATACAGGGAGTAGAAAATAACATGACTATGTATAGGGAGTAGAAAATAACATGGCTATATACAGGGAGTAGAAAATAACATGGCTATATACAGGGAGTAGAAAATAACATGACTATGTATAGGGAGTAGAAAATAGCATGGCTATATAGGGAGTAGAAATAACATGGCTGTATAGGGAGTAGAAAATAACATGGCTATATATAGGCAGTAGAAAATAACATGGCTATATATAGGGAGTAGAAATAACATGGCTATATAGGGAGTAGAAAATAACATGGCTATATATAGGGAGTAGAAAATAACATGGCTGTATAGGGAGTAGAAAATAACATGGCTGTATAGGGAGTAGAAAATAACATGGCTGTATAGGGAGTAGAAAATAACATGGCTATATAGGGAGTAGAAAATAACATGGCTATATAGGGAGTAGAAAATAACATGGCTATATAGGGAGTAGAAAATAACATGGCTATATATAGGGAGTAGAAAATAACATGGCTGTATAGGGAGTAGAAAATAACATGGCTATATAGGGAGTAGAAAATAACATGGCTATATAGGGAGTAGAAAATAACATGGCTATATATAGAGGAGTAGAAAATAACATGGCTGTATAGGGAGTAGAAAATAACATGGCTATATAGGGAGTAGAAAATAACATGGCTATATAGGGAGTAGAAAATAACATGGCTATATATAGAGGAGTAGAAAATAACATGGCTGTGTACAGGGAGTAGAAAATAACATGGCTATATATAGGGAGTAGAAAATAACATGGCTGTATAGGGAGTAGAAAATAACATGGCTATATAGGGAGTAGAAAATAACATGGCTATATAGGGAGTAGAAAATAACATGGCTATATAGGGAGTAGAAAATAACATGGCTATATATAGGGAGTAGAAAATAACATGGCTGTATAGGGAGTAGAAAATAACATGGCTATATAGGGAGTAGAAAATAACATGGCTATATAGGGAGTAGAAAATAACATGGCTATATATAGAGGAGTAGAAAATAACATGGCTGTGTACAGGGAGTAGAAAATAACATGGCTATATAGGGAGTAGAAAATAACATGGCTATATAGGGAGTAGAAAATAACATGGCTATATACAGGGAGTAGAAAATAACATGACTATGTATAGGGAGTAGTAAATAACATGGCTGTGTACAGGGAGTAGAAAATAACATGGCTATATAGGGAGTAGAAAATAACATGGCTATATACAGGGAGTAGAAAATAACATGGCTATATACAGGGAGTAGAAAATAACATGGCTGTATAGGGAGTAGAAAATAACATGGCTGTATAGGGAGTAGAAAATAACATGGCTATATAGGGAGTAGAAAATAACATGGCTATATACAGGGAGTAGAAAATAACATGGCTATATATAGGGAGTAGAAAATAACATGACTATATACAGGGAGTAGAAAATAACATGACTATATACAGGGAGTAGAAAATAACATGACTATGTATAGGGAGTAGAAAATAACATGGCTATATATAGGGAGTAGAAAATAACATGGCTATATAGGGAGTAGAAAATAACATGGCTATACACAGGGAGTAGAAAATAACATGACTATATATAGGGAGTAGAAAATAACATGGCTGTATAGGGAGTAGAAAATAACATGGCTATATACAGGGAGTAGAAAATAACATGGCTATATAGGGAGTAGAAAATAACATGGCTGTATAGGGAGTAGAAATAACATGGCTATATACAGGGAGTAGAAAATAACATGACTATGTATAGGGAGTAGAAAATAGCATGGCTATATAGGGAGTAGAAATAACATGGCTGTATAGGGAGTAGAAAATAACATGGCTATATATAGGCAGTAGAAAATAACATGGCTATATATAGGGAGTAGAAATAACATGGCTATATAGGGAGTAGAAAATAACATGGCTATATATAGGGAGTAGAAAATAACATGGCTGTATAGGGAGTAGAAAATAACATGGCTGTATAGGGAGTAGAAAATAACATGGCTGTATAGGGAGTAGAAAATAACATGGCTATATATAGGGAGTAGAAAATAACATGGCTGTATAGGGAGTAGAAAATAACATGGCTATATAGGGAGTAGAAAATAACATGGCTATATAGGGAGTAGAAAATAACATGGCTATATATAGAGGAGTAGAAAATAACATGGCTGTATAGGGAGTAGAAAATAACATGGCTATATAGGGAGTAGAAAATAACATGGCTATATAGGGAGTAGAAAATAACATGGCTATATATAGAGGAGTAGAAAATAACATGGCTGTGTACAGGGAGTAGAAAATAACATGGCTGTGTACAGGGAGTAGAAAATAACATGGCTATATATAGGGAGTAGAAAATAACATGGCTGTATAGGGAGTAGAAAATAACATGGCTATATAGGGAGTAGAAAATAACATGGCTATATAGGGAGTAGAAAATAACATGGCTATATAGGGAGTAGAAAATAACATGGCTATATATAGGGAGTAGAAAATAACATGGCTGTATAGGGAGTAGAAAATAACATGGCTATATAGGGAGTAGAAAATAACATGGCTATATAGGGAGTAGAAAATAACATGGCTATATACAGGGAGTAGAAAATAACATGGCTATATATAGGGAGTAGAAAATAACATGGCTATATATAGGGAGTAGAAAATAACATGGCTATATAGGGAGTAGAAAATAACATGGCTATATACAGGGAGTAGAAAATAACATGGCTATATATAGGGAGTAGAAAATAACATGGCTATATATAGGGAGTAGAAAATAACATGGCTATATAGGGAGTAGAAAATAACATGGCTATATACAGGGAGTAGAAAATAACATGGCTATATATAGGGAGTAGAAAATAACATGGCTATATAGGGAGTAGAAAATAACATGGCTATATACAGGGAGTAGAAAATAACATGACTATGTATAGGGAGTAGAAAATAACATGGCTGTGTACAGGGAGTAGAAAATAACATGGCTATATAGGGAGTAGAAAATAACATGGCTATATACAGGGAGTAGAAAATAACATGGCTATATACAGGGAGTAGAAAATAACATGGCTGTATAGGGAGTAGAAAATAACATGGCTGTATAGGGAGTAGAAAATAACATGGCTATATAGGGAGTAGAAAATAACATGGCTATATACAGGGAGTAGAAAATAACATGGCTATATACAGGGAGTAGAAAATAACATGGCTATATATAGGGAGTAGAAAATAACATGGCTGTATAGGGAGTAGAAAATAACATGGCTATATACAGGGAGTAGAAAATAACATGGCTATATAGGGAGTAGAAAATAACATGGCTATATACAGGGAGTAGAAAATAACATGGCTATATACAGGGAGTAGAAAATAACATGGCTATATATAGGGAGTAGAAAATAACATGGCTATATACAGGGAGTAGAAAATAACATGACTATGTATAGGGAGTAGAAAATAACATGGCTATATAGGGAGTAGAAAATAACATGGCTATATAGGGAGTAGAAAATAACATGGCTATATATAGGGAGTAGAAAATAACATGGCTATATAGGGAGTAGAAAATAACATGGCTATATATAGGGAGTAGAAAATAACATGGCTATATAGGGAGTAGAAAATAACATGGCTATATAGGGAGTAGAAAATAACATGGCTATATAGGGAGTAGAAAATAACATGGCTATATAGGGAGTAGAAAATAGCATGGCTATATAGGGAGTAGAAAATAACATGACTATATAGGGAGTAGAAAATAACATGGCTGTATAGGGAGTAGAAAATAACATGGCTGTTGTCACGAACCGGCTCAAAGTTCATAACAAAAAGGGAGACAACGTGGAGATAAGGAATAACTAAATCTATTTATTAACTAAATACAATTAACAATGGTGTGTGTAGTCAGTGGTTGCGTGCATTAATGTATTAATGAGGCGTGTTGAAAGGTGCCAACGCAAACAAACAAAAACAGACACAAAAATGCCACCAAAATCTATCAGTGTCTGCATGGAGAGAGTCTCCTCAATGAATGGGGAAGAGGTGCATTTATCCTGGGACACACCCGAGCCCAGGTGTGTCAAATTTCACTGACGACCCTCCCGGCTCCGCCCACCGACATCCTATTAAGGAAAACAAGCGCAAAGAGAAAGAATTTGGCAGACAGAGTGGGAGGGTCTCTGTCTGAGGGTCGTCACACTGTATACAGGGAGCAGAAAATAACATGGCTAAATACAGGGAGTAGAAAATAGCATGTCTGTACTAGGAGAGGGTTGACTATCCTATTTTATGAGACTATGCAATACTTACTGTAATTAGTCTTTATATACATTGAATAGGAGAGAAAATAATGGAACACACCGGCCTCAGACAGAATTGGCCTTTTTTTAAATATATGTTATGTTAGTGTTTGCAACTTTAAAAGACTTTCAAAGCGGGGAGCGAGAGCGGAAAAACAGTAACTAAGCCGTTGTCCAGTTGAAAGGCTCATATGTGTATTTCCCGCTCAGCCCAGTCAAAACTGTTCGCTGCTCTGGCCCCCCAATGGTGGAACAAACTCCCTCACGACGCCAGGACAGCGGAGTCAATCACCACCTTCCGGAGACACCTGAAACCCCACCTCTTTAAGGAATACCTAGGATAGGATAAAGTAATCCTTCTCACCCCCCCCCCCCCCCCCCCCCCCCCTTAAAAGATTTAGATGCACTATTGTAAAGTGGCTGTTCCACTGGATGTCATAAGGTGAATGCACCAATTTGTAAGTCGCTGGATAAGAGCGTCTGCTAAATGACTTAAATGTAATGTAAATGTAATGTGCTGCAGGCCAATCGGACGCTTGGCTGCCACTGGCGTTCATACACTTTGACCGAGCATGGTACCCCGAACAGCTGCATCTTCTTCATCCACCTCTTTTGGTCGGTTAGCCTTTTTAATACAATATAATTGATACAATACATATCACCTTTACTACCAGATCAATATTCCAACACTTTTTCAAATGTTTTAAGTAGACACATACACATTAACTGTGCCCTCACACAACCCCTGGCTGCCTTGCACATTCCTCTTTCTAGGGAAGAAAAAGGTGAGAAGTAGCCTCGTCTCTCTTCCTCCTGAAGAATCCCAGCAGTCTGTCTGTCTCTCGGTGTAGCAAGATGAAAAGCATTCCAGTCTCCTCACGGACAGAGCCTCTCCTCTGACAGCCTGTCCGCTCGGGCTGTCTGTGAAGCTTTTGTTGAGCTTTTTCTCCTGCTTCCTTGTCCTATTCCCCCAGTGCACTATGGGAGAAGCTCTTCTCCACATCTAATTGGCTGACTTGACTTCACCCTCTGCTGCGCTAGGCCATTTACTGTATCTGAAAAAGGATGTCACTTTTTCTTCTCTCAGAAGACGACACCAGCCGCTCTGCTTCTCTTCTCCGCTGAGATTTTCTTTCGCCACACGCTGTTAACGCTGTGTCAACACAGATTACTGTTTTGGTTGGCAAGTGTCTTGCAAATTCACAAAGTATCTGCATAAGGGGGGGAGGGAAGGGGAGAGTACTAGCATAGCGCTCTTAGATGGAAAGAGTTGGGAGATCAATCCTCCAGGAATATGCAGAGCACTGGGCATTTAACATATCATCTGCATATCATCACTACTTTCTCAGAGAGAAAAACATGAGGAACTGTAAGACAACCACTGTGCTGGTTGAACCACGGTTGAACCACGGTTGAACCACGTTGAACCACGTTGAACCACGTTGAACCACGTTGAACCACGTTGAACCACGGTTGAACCACGTTGAACCACGTTGAACCACGTTGAACCACGTTGAACCACTGATTAAACCATGGTTGATGTCAATTCTGAATTGAGTTGCGAAATTTGTCTTAAATTCCAATATATATATATATATATAATTTTTATTTTATTAGCCACACCCTACAGGAAGCATAATTTGTATTTCATTTGAATGAAAATAAGTTGAATTGAATTCAGTGAAATTCAAACGGATAATATATCAAGTATGGTTACCATACTATGTTTAACATGTTGAAAAGTTTCATTTTCAAAACTCAAGTCTTCTAAAACTATTTTTTTAAATAATTATAGTATTGTATTCGGACTACAATCATTCCTAATTCACCTACAATTAAATATTAAACAACAATGCATATCTACGTGTGCGTTAGATCAAACACTCCAGAATGGAACCTCTTCTCATGACAAAAATACTAACAAATGACTATTTGACACTGAGTTATAGGCAAGCTAATACTTGAAACGGTATCTGTATTTCTTTAGTAGGAGGTGTCAGATGCTTTTGGCAAAATATTTGTCAAAGGAATAAGACTCATATGTTTCATGTCTCTTTGAATTGGTTTGAAATGAATTCCAGTTCAAATTGTGCTTCCTGTGGGGTGTAGCCAATTCAAATTGAATTACATTCAGAAATATTGAATTGAACCCAAACCTGGATTGAACTAAATCTGCCTTAAAGATAGTAAGTTTATAGTAAAGAAGCAAAAAAAGGAGGCTGGTGATGCTATCAGGAGGAGTAAAGGGGGACAGAGGAGAACAGGGAGTGTATTGGCCTGACACACTCAGCTCTTGTTCCTAGGAGAGATGGTCATGAATACCAGGAGAACATGGGGCCTGGCATCACTAATGAGAAAAGTGGCTTGCTCGCACTAGAGGCACCCGGCAATGTCACACCAGGAGGATTCTCGAGCGACACAAGTGTTTGGTAATGCGGCTGTTTGTTTGAGCATGAATATGGAACATCTGCAGTGAGCTATGTGTGTGTGTGGTTTAGCTGTTGGACGCAGTTTGCCATGGCTGGAGGTACACGCGTCGCAGCTCTCGAACACACACACACAGATTTGCAGGAGCTAATTAGCTCGTCAAGTCTTTTTTTATTTTTTACATTTGCCAGTTAATTAAAAAATAATGTTTATTTGAATTAATTAAATGAGTAATTCTTCCTTGCAGGGATCCTTCATTGCTCGGCACAATCTGAAACACGGCCCACATTAAAGTGTTTAGGAGTTAATTGGGAGTGTGTGCAGACTTCTGTCCCCCTACCTTGTCATTCAGCTTGTGTTGGCGTGTGTGTCTGTGTGTGCAGACTTAGATCCAGGCATTAGTTGATTCCCCTGTCAACAGTGATCAGAATGCACAGGCACACAGCGCCTGTGTTCCGTTTTGATCAGGTTCAACTGGGGAAAAACAAGGTGTTAATCAACCTGTGTACTTTTCATGCTCAGAAAGCAAGCAAGCAATGGACAAATGTAGGGGATGTGATGAGCATTAAATGAGTATGACAATAACCTGGTCTAAGACGTGGGTGATGAGACAGACAAATGAGTTGCAGGTCTGACAACAATACTGACAATACTTGAGTTGGTGTCATTGATAACATAGTGCCTTCAGAAGGTATTCACATCCCTTGACTTTTCACACATTTTGATTTTACAGCCTGAGTTTAAAATGGATTCAATTGAGATGTTGTGTCATTGGCCTACACACAATACCCCATAATGTCAAAGTGGAATTATGTTTTTTGAAATTGTTAATAATGAATTAAAAATGAAAAGCTGAAATGTCTTGAGTCAATAAGTATTCAATCCCTTTGTTATGGCAAGCCTAAATAAGTTCAGGAGTAAAAATGTGCATGGACTCCCTCTGTGTGCAATAATAGCGTTTAACATGATTTTTTGAAGGACCACCTCATCTCTGTACCCCACACATACAATTATCTGTAAGGTCCCTCAGTCGAGGAGTGAATTTCAAACACAGATTCAACCACAAAGACCTGGGTGGTTTTCCAATGCCTCACAAAGATGGACACCCATTGGTAGATCCTCTTCCGCCTCACAAAGATGGGCACCCATTGGTAGATGCTCTTCCGCCTCACAAAGATGGGCACCCATTGGTAGATGCTCTTCCGCCTCACAAAGATGGGCACCCATTGGTAGATGCTCTTCCGCCTCACAAAGATGGGCACCCATTGGTAGATGCTCTTCCGCCTCACAAAGATGGGCACCCATTGGTAGATGCTCTTCCGCCTCACAAAGATGGGCACCCATTGGTAGATGCTCTTCCGCCTCACAAAGATGGGCACCCATTGGTAGATGCTCTTCCGCCTCACAAAGATGGGCACCCATTGGTAGATGCTCTACCGCCTCACAAAGATGGGCACCCATTGGTAGATGCTCTTCCATGAGCATGGTGAAGTTATTTATTACACTTTGGATGGTGTATCAATGGGAAGGAAGGAAACCGCTCAGGGATTTCACCATGAGGCCAATGATGACTATAAAACAGTTAGTTTAATTAGCTGTGATAGGAGACATTGTAGTTACTCCACAATACTACCCTAAATGGCAGAGTGACAATAAGGAAGCCTATACAGAATAAAAATACATGTATCCTGTTTTCAATAAGGCACCATAATATAACTGGAAAAAATGTGGCAAAGAAATTAATACAAAGCATTCTTCTTTTAGGTAAATCCAACACATCACTGAATACTTCATATTTTCAAGCTCTGTTATGTTATGGATATGCTTGTCATCGGCAAAGACTAGGGAGGAAAATCCACCTTTCAGCAGGACTATAACCTAAAACATCGCACTTTGTAACACAACAACATGTGGGAAAGGGGGTTTGAATACTTTCTGAAGGCGCTGTAGATAACATTGATAACATTGCTATCAGTATGGTCACAAAGGGCTTCACGTACACTCAACCTCTCCATCCCGTTCTCTTTCTCTCCTCAGGGCCCATGCAGGAGACTGTCTACGACTTCTGGAGGATGGTGTGGCAGGAGAACACGGCAACTATTGTCATGGTGACCAACCTGGTGGAGGTGGGAAGGGTGAGTACCATGAGACCCCAGCCACACACACACACACACACACTCAGTACTGGTACATTTTTGTTGATTCAGCCAATAAAGAAATGAAAGAAACCAAATGGCCATATTCCATCTAGTGGATTACAGAAACCCTGGGCCTGACATTATTCCAGCTAGTGGATTACAGAAACCCTGGGCCTGACATTATTCCAGCTAGAGGATTACAGAAACCCTGGGCCTGACATTATTCCAGCTAGAGGATTACAGAAACCCTGGGCCTGACATTATTCCAGCTAGAGGATTACAGAAACCCTGGGCCTGACATTATTCCAGCTAGAGGATTACAGAAACCCTGGGCCTGACATTATTCCATCTAGAGGATTACAGAAACCCTGGGCCTGACATTATTCCAGCTAGAGGATTACAGAAACCCTGGGCCTGATATTATTCCAGCTAGAGGATTACAGAAACCCTGGGCCTGACATTATTCCAGATAGAGGATTACAGAAACCCTGGGCCTGACATCATTCCAGCTAGAGGATTACAGAAACCCTGGGCCTGACATTATTCCAGCTAGAGGATTACAGAAACCCTGGGCCTAACATTATTCCAGCTAGAGGATTACAGAAACCCTGGGCCTGACATTATTCCAGCTAGAGGATTACAGAATCCCTGGGCCTAACATTATTCCAGCTAGTGGATTACATAAACCCTGGGCCTGACATTATTCCAGCTAGAGGATTACAGAAACCCTAGGCCTGACATTTTATATCCACTGGAGACTCTAGGCAATGTCCCGTGTGGATGCAGACCTTGTTCAATCCTATTAACAATTGTTTAAGCCTTGAGAGGCGTGATCAGAGAGTGATCTGACCTGTTAGTGGAATAATCTCTCTAAAGCGGTCAAACCCATAACACCACACACACACTGACAGAGAGGACATGCCTAACCTGTCTGTGGCTCGTTTAAGAGCCCCAACACCCAGTGGCACCATATCGCATCAGCAAAAAGGATCCGTGATGCACATCCCCAGAGAGTTAGCCAAGCGGTTGAATCCTCCACCGAGCAGGGCCACCACCTAGCAGAGCCACCACCTGGTGCTATTGTTTTAACCCCTCAGCCCTGGCCATCCCATCTCACCCCCTGTTGAGTCTCCATTCTCCAGACCCCTTCAGTGGGCTGACAGCAGGCAGGAAGGGAGCACAGTGTTAGTCTCTTCCGCCATAATAATAAAAACCACTCGCTCCACGGCCATCACCATCTGCTAGGCTGCTTCACCGCTGATGAACTCTGGGAAATCCCTTCTCCCAGGCTCCTGTCGCTCGCTTTCATGCCAAGCTGTTTTGTTTTGATATCCATCCAGACTATTTTCTGTTTTTACTTCGCGGTGGAGGGATGACGGAGAAAGTAACACAACCCCAGATGATGTGTTTGTGACTGGCGCAGGCAGCCACGCACACCAAAGCAGGCAGCCACGCACACCAAAGCAGGCAGCCACGCACACCAAAGCAGGCAGCCACGCACACCAAAGCAGGCAGCCACGCACACCAAAGCAGGCAGCCACGCACACCAAAGCAGGCAGCCACGCACACCAAAGCAGGCAGCCACGCACACCAAAGCAGGCAGCCACGCACACCAAAGCAGGCAGCCACGCACCCAAAGCAGGCAGCCACGCACCCAAAGCAGGCAGCCACGCACCCAAAGCAGGCAGCCACGCACCCAAAGCAGGCAGCCACGCACCCAAAGCAGGCAGCCACGCACCCAAAGCAGGCAGCCACCCAAAGCATATCGCATCATAGCCGTCTGACACAGTCAGGGTTTATGGTTAAACAGGATATTTAAACCAAGACTTAATCTAGACAATGCTCCTCAGAGATTAGCTAGCAGCAGTGTCAGGGAGATCTGAGAGGCTGGAGGATCTGGACTTGAGCTCCATACGGTTTATTTTGATAGTGTCACTGGATACCCAAACCTCATTTCACTGATAATCAGGGCTGAAGCTACAGTCAGCTCCACAGGGATCCCCCACACTTCATTTACCCTGTCATATGGCGACGAGGTGTCTAGTAAGATACGGATAGATAGCTAATCGTATTACCATGTCATCCTCCCAGTCTTTTAGTGTGAACCTTAAAACATAAATAGACTATGTGACACTGTGACCAAAAATGGTGCTCCGTATTACCCTGTTGAACCTCTTGTATCACAGATCATCTACGTCATCCCACTTCCTCTCAGAACAGTCGCCTGCTACGCTCTGAGGTCCCCACATGCTTTACTCAGTGTGGGGCCTCTAAGGAAACTTCTAAGAAAGCCGTTTTAGGAAACGTATAGGATCATCTTAAAATGTTCTCCAACGACGTTGAGATTCCTCTCAAAGGCTATACCAGGAAACAGTGTGTAATAGGAGCTGATGAGGGCCTGCGGAAGCATATTCATGCCACCTACTTAGGAAAATGGTTTCCATGACCTGAATGGAGAACTATACCAACTAAATGTAATTTGAGCAGCCCAGTACTGTAGAGACGTGCTATACAAAACTACAGTACACTATCATAAACCATGTATTACAATCGATCATGCTTGTTCTCAACTGGTCTACCTGGTTAAATAAAATACAAATGCTCAAAACAAACCATTAAAATGGTTTATCTCAATGGTGCTTCCATTGTTCTGTAACAAACAAGTAACTTGCTAATGTGTGAGTGAGGAAAAGTAGGGTGTGTGTGGGTGGGGGCACTCAAAGTATTATGTTGTATCACTCTCTCCATGATCAACACTGTCACAGAAGAACGAAAGAAAAACATTTCCCAGTGCCACCTCCATTTAAGAAAACCGATATCCTTATCACAGTTATACAGTCCTTTCTGGTCCTCTCCAGAGAAGCAACCAGCGACGATAACTATGGTGGCGCTTCCGGGAAAAAATATACATTAAAACACAATTATATCACCAATTAGAATAATTACCAGTATCAGGGAGGGAGGGAACAGAGGACAGAGACGGATGAAGAGAAGGAGAAATGCAGAGGATAAGGATGATCCAGAGAGTGAGAAGATGAGACTGGTGACAGGAGAGGACGAAGGGAGTGAGGGAGGGAACAGAGTGAGGGAGGGAGGGAGAAGGAGAGAGAGAAGATGAGGCTGGTGACAGGAGAGGACGAAGGGAGTGGGTGAGGGAGGGAACAGAGTGAGGGAGGGAGAAGGAGAGAGAGAGAGATGAGGCTGGTGACAGAGGGAGTGAGGGAGGGAACAGAGTGAGGGAGAAGAGGAGAGAAAAGATGAGGCTGGTGACAGAGGACTGAGGGAGGGAGTGAGTGAGTGAGTGAGAAGGAGGGATAGTGTCAGAAAAATGAAATGAAAGATCATGACAGTGTATCAATATGAAAAAGAAACAAAGGCTTGAGCTGGTTTTAATTGATCAATGGTGAATTCTGAAATAACTGTACTACTGTATATAATAGAGACAATAAGCCTCTTGCTGTGTAGGATGGGCCAGATATGTGAGGTGACACTCTCACAGAATCTGCACTGTGTGACTTCTAGTGTCCCCTGAGAGTTCACAACCTCTTAATGAAGAAAGAGCCCAGTGGTGCAGTATGGGTAATTAGAGCGGGGAAATTGAGCACCTGCCCAAACACAGAGGAGGGCTGTCTGCCTGCCGCCATCTGAGACACCGTCAAGATCTTACTCATTGGTTGCATCTCAAATGGTACACTTTTCCCTTTGTAGTACACTACTTCTGGCCAGGGCCAAAGTAATGCACTATACAGGGAATATGCTCTCAAAAGTAGGGCACTATACAGGGAATATGCTCTCAAAAGTAGGGGACTATACAGGGAATATGCTCTCAAAAGTAGGGCACTATACAGGGAATATGGTGCCAAAAGTAGTGCACTATACAGGGAATATGGTGCCAAAAGTAGGGCACTATACAGGGAATATGGTGCCAAAAGTAGGGCACTATACAGGGAATATGGTGCCAAAGTAGGGCACTATACAGGGAACAGGGTGCCAAAAGTAGGGCACTATACAGAGAATATGGTGCCAAAAGTAGGGCACTATACAGGGAATATGGTGCCAAAAGTAGGGCACTATACAGGGAATATGGTGCCAAAAGTAGGGCACTATACAGGGAATAGGGTGCCAAAAGTAGTGCACTATACAGGGAATATGCTCTCAAAAGTAGAGCACTATACAGGGAATAGGGTGCCAAAAGTAGTGCACTATACAGGGAATATGCTCTCAAAAGTAGAGCACTATACAGCGAATAGGGTGCCGTTTCAGACACACACCACAAGTGGTTGTTCTCTAAAAGCATTGGGACGTCTGTGTTTTGTGTTTTCAACATTAGTCCTCTAGGTTGCCCAGAATTCACTGAGAGCATAATTATGTTCTGAAACGTAAAGAAGAAAAGAGTATAAGACCGTTGAGTTGACTCACAACAACAGCATATCAAACAATGTCCACAATAGACATCTTCCTTCAGTAGCATGCACACACTCATCCCAAGAACATCTCAGGCAGGTTTCCACCTTGAAGGACGTGATTTCACCATGGGCGCGCGTGCTGGAGCGTGTGTGTATTGTGGACAGAGGTTGTTGACAAGCCTCTACTGCGGTCAGGTCATCCCATTACACCCTGTGTCCCCTCAGGTGAAGTGCTGTAAGTACTGGCCTGACGACACTGAAATCTACAGGGACATGAAGGTGACCCTCATCGAGACACAGCTGCTGTCAGAGTACGTCATCAGGACCTTCGCTGTGGAAAAGGTAGGGACACTCCACTTGATCATGATAGTGGAAGTCAATCATTGCGTTGTATTATAGTGTAGTGTTTAGCATGTATTGTGCCTAGGTTTGACAGATCGTCAAGTTGTACCGGGTGTGTCTTACTCCTTGCACCCACCTAGGCAATGCCCAGCTACCAACTACTTTACTGAGTGTTCCTAGTGGCGTCCTCCGTAATAGGCCCATCTGTCTTTAAGAATGCCTGTCTGTCGGTCTAATAATTTTTAGTGTTTATCATCCTATTGTACTCCAGGCTGCTACCAGGCCTTTCCACTCTATTCCCCTGAGCTGTGAATATTTCCCCTGGGGTGTGTGTGTGTGGCGTGCATGCTCAAGGCTCTGACAGGTGTCCGCCCTGCCGTCTGTATTCAGCCTGCCTGCTGTGTGTGTGAATCATCACTGTTCTCCAGCTGTTCTTCTCCTGTTTCAACCCCCCCCCCAGAGATGGGCTTTGTCATCAGTGTCCCTGTCTCCCTGTTCTGCTCAAGAACAAGATCAAAATGCTGCTTAGGAGGAAGGGGGAGCGAGGGAGATAGGAGAGAGATGGGTCTGTTTGGGGAGTGGGTAGACCTCAGCTGCAGTCCTCATTGTTAGCCACCCTCGGTGTGCATGCCTGGTGTGTGTCACAACAAGACCTCTCAACAGTTTGTTACTTGTGAATCCAAATGAAGTATTCAACTGTGTTTTCTCTGGTCTCTCTAGAGGGGAGCCCATGAGATCCGGGAGATCCGTCAGTTCCACTTCACTGGCTGGCCAGACCACGGGGTACCCTACCACACCACCGGCCTGCTGGGCTTCGTACGCAGGGTGAAGTCGAAGACCCCTGCCAATGCCGGGCCCATGGTGGTCCACTGCAGGTCACAGACTCACACACTCACTCTGTCTGGCTGGCTGGTTAACTGGTTGGTTGGCTGGTTAACTGGTTAAATGGTTGGTTGGCTGGCTGGCTGGTTAACTGGTTGGTTGGTTGGCTGGTTGGTTGGTTAACTGGTTGGTTGGTTGGCTGGCTGGTTAACTGGTTGGTTGGCTGGCTGGTTAACTGGTTGGTTGGCTGGCTGGCTAACTGGTTGGTTGGCTGACTGGTTAACTTATTGGCTGGCTGGTTAACTGGTTCGTTGGTTGGCTGGCTGGTTAACTGGTTGGTTGGCTGGCTGGTTAACTGTTTGGTTGGCTGGCTGGCTGGTTAACTGGTTGGTTGGCTCCCCAGTTGGCTGGTTAACTGGTTGGTTGGCTCCCCAGTTGGCTGGTTAACTGGTTGGTTGGCTCCCCAGTTGGCTGGTTAACTGGTTGGTTGGCTCCCCAGTTGGCTGGTTTACTGGTTGGTTGGTTGGCTGGCTGGTTAACTGGTTGGCTGGCTCCCCAGTTGGCTGGTTAACTGGTTGGTTGGCTCCCCAGTTGGCTGGTTAACTGGTTGGTTGGCTCCCCAGTTGGCTGGTTAACTGGTTGGCTGGCTCTGTCTCTTTTGCTCTCCCCTCCATTTGGTATGACTCAGAAAGACATAGCTAATAGATACTAATACCAAGTCAACAGCCACACTAAATAAAGTGGATCTGCTATTGTCCGACACACCCATAGCTGTTTGGACTCTCATGCATGTCTTGCCCTGATGTTTTCCATACAAATAGTCCCAGATATTTTGGCAACCAGGGCTTTGCTATAAAGAGTGTTCCCACATGTGCTTTGGTTCTCACGCTGTGTCTGTGTTCTCAGTGCTGGGGCGGGAAGGACTGGTTGTTTCATCGTGATTGACATCATGCTCGACATGGCGGAGAGAGAGGGTGTGGTCGACATCTACAACTGTGTGAGAGAGCTGCGCTCACGAAGAGTTAACATGGTCCAGACAGAGGTAAGAATGCCATTGTCCTCGCTTGAACCCAAACACACAGGACCAAAATGGAAGTCTTTTGACTTTTGTGTTTATAATCCTCGGTGGTATTGGTATACGTCTGTTTCCTGGTGTCGCATTTTTATGTATTTTAAATTGTTTAAGCTTTAGATGCGGTTTAGCAAATGACTTGACCCAAATACGCTACTTTTTGTCTTGATATATTTAGAACTAGCTTATTACTAGCCACCCATTCTAAAAGTGACTTCAGTTCTTTAAGTGTTGCAGTGATTTCCCTTGCTGTGGTAGCTGACGTGTATAACGTTGAGTCATCAGTGTACATAGACACACAGGCTTTACTCAATGCTGCTGGTAGTCATTAGTAAAAGTGTAAATGTATGCAAGTCGGAATTCGTTTTTCATTGTTTGATTTAATTTCCATTATTTTAATATATATAAACTGAAAAATGTATAGCTGCAAAGCTACTACAAGAGTTTTCTTGGAGGACATACAGAATGGTAGAAATGACATTCTTCTCCCCAGTACACAAAAGGCCAGTTCGTGTCTTATCATAATAGTTCACTGTATTTTGGTGACAACCGTATGGCCTGCAAATCCCTTTCACCTTCAACTCCACATCCAAGGACAAGAGGGTGACGTCACAGTCACCTAACCTGGAAACACTGACCCTCTACTCCCAAGTTGAGACGTTTCTGAAATGTCATATAATAAATGATTTACGTCAAGCCTGGGGCCTTTTCCCCTGAGAAGACGAGCGGGAGAGGGAGACAGGGAAAGAGAGAGTAAGTGTGGACGTATTGACAGAGGAGAGGTCAATGGGAGTGTTCACTGTGGAGGTGACACAAACTGTGTCCCAAATGACACCTTATGGGCTTTGGGCAGAAGTAGTGCACTACTTAGAGAATCAAGTGCCTTTTGGGATGCAGAACAGTCTTAGGAAACAACATAAGAGACTGGGTGAGAGACAGACGTTGTGAGAGACAGACAGACGTTGTGAGAGACAGACAGACGGGGTGAGAGACAGACAGACGGGGTGAGAGACAGACAGACGGGGTGAGAGACAGACAGACGGGGTGAGAGACAGACAGACAGACAGACTGCTTCTGATGTTAACATGCATGAAACCAAGGCTTTTACGGTTACGAAAATAACAAATGAGAGCTCCTGGTATAAAGCTGGGGGCTACAGGGCCTGGGTTAAGCTCTACATCACCAGAGGAACAGAGGAGGAATAGGATAAGGGTACAGCTTATAAGAATAGGTTGTCTAGTGCGTTGGGAACATAGAATAAAAGGAACAGATTTCTGAGCGTGGTAGAATAGATTCAGTGCATAATGTACAGACTAGGGTATGGTAGGATGAGAGTACAGTGGAGGTAAACCTAGGCATTGAGTGATGATGAGAGAGCTTGCATCTCTGGAGACACCGAAACAGCAGAAGACAAGACATATTTACATTAGAGAGGCATGTGTAGCCGAGCGCTCATAGGGTCCAATGAGCAGCCATAGGTGAGTCAGGGAGCCATTCGTAGTCGCTACTATGCTAGGCGAGCGGGAGCCACGTTGTTTAGAAAGCTAGCGGGTCAGGACTAGCAGATGGGTCTTCGGGGACATCGCAACAGAAAAGAGTGTTGAAACCTGTCGTCAATAAAGGGTCCAGGCCAATTGGCAAAAGAGGTATTGTAGCCCACAAATTAGTGGGTATGCCTCTTCGGCTAGCCGGGAGATGGGCCTAGCTCGAGGCTAGCACAAGGCTGGTGCTTGCTTCGGGACAGAGGCGTTAACCAGCAGTAGCTACTCGGTTGCAGTTAGCTAGCTGCGATGATCCGGTGTAATGGCCCAGAGCTTGCGGCAGGAATCCGGTGATGTGGTGGAGAAAAGAAGTCTGATATGCTTTGGGTTGATATCGCGCTGTGCAGACTGGCAGGTATTGACCTACCTTTTTTCATTTTTCATTTGACCTTTATTTAACATTGCAAGTCATTTAAGAACAAATTCTTATTTTCAATGACGGCCTAGGCCTGTTCAGGGGCAGAACGACAGATTTGTACCTTGTCAGCTCGGGGATTTGAACTTGCAACCTTCCGGTTACTAAAGCTGGCTGGTGTCCGAACTAAAGGTGAAGACCGCTAGCCGTGGCTAACAGTGACTACTAGCTAGTAGCTAGTTAGCTCCTGATGGAGGTTCCAGTTATAACGTATAAAAATAGCAGATCCGTACCACATTGGGGGAGACAGTTTGCAGGAAAGTATATTTAGATCGTAGGTGGAAAGTGAGATTAAAAATATATACGAAATAAACGACTAAACCGACTATTTTACGTGGGACAAGACAAGCACGCGTCCGACTGCTACGCCATCTTGGAACGACTCGATTCTATTCTACAGAGTCATTTACTTTATGTTCATATTCTTATATTTTCTTATTTCTTATTGTTGTAAAAAAGGACCCCGCAAGTAAGCATTTCATTGGGCGATGTATACCATGCATATTCCGTACATACGACTAATAAATGTTGAAACGTAAACTGGCTTGAGTCGGTCACCACTGTTGTTAGGTCGTCTTTCTGGCAGTGTTCACTACCTGCACTTTAATGGCGATGTGAGTCCTTCCTGTTCAGGTGTAGCATGGCTGTCTGTCCCTCACTATATCCTGGGCCCTCCTCTGTCCTACAGGAGCAGTATGTGTTCATCCACGACGCCATCTTGGAGGCGTGTCTGTGCGGGGACACCACCGTCCCAGCCAACCAGCTACGATCGGTCTACTATGACATGAACCGCCTGGACCCCCAGACCAACTCCAGCCAGATCAAAGAGGAGTTCAGGGTATGTGGCTTGGGCCTGCGTGTGTGCATTGTTCATCATACGTGGATATGTGGTATATTAGTGTACGTACGTGGATATGTGGTATATTAGTGGACTTCACTCATGTCCAATTGTGTCTTGGAGTGCTCATATCCCCCCTCCCTCCAGACTCTGAACATGGTGACTCCTACGTTGCGTGTGGAGGACTGCAGCATCGCCCTGCTCCCCAGGAACCACGAGAAGAACCGCTGTATGGACGTCCTCCCGCCAGACCGCTGTCTGCCCTTCCTCATCACCATCGACGGAGAGAGTTCCAACTACATTAACGCTGCCCTCATGGACGTACGTAACACACACACACACACACATACACACAGGAGCACACATACACACAGGAGCACACATACACACACACAGGAACACACATACACACACACACACAGGAACACACATACACACACACACAGGAACGCACACACACACACACACACACACACAGGAACGCACACACACACACACACACACACACACACACACACACACACACACAGGAACACACACACAGGAACACACACACAGGAACACACACACACATACATGAACTTGAGCACACTCGCTCGTAACCTTTTTTAATGACTTGCCATGTCAGTCCGTGTGTAAGTCATTAGATGTAAATGTACTGCTGGAAAAGTTGATACTAAAACGGTTATTTTTTATCCTTGTTGTGAAATATAATCATGTAAATTGGTCAGTGTTCAGTCAGTACTCTACATATACATATATAACACAGAGTGAAACGCACGCGCAGAGTGAGACACACACACAGAGTGAGTGAGACACACACACAGAGTGAGTGAGACACACACACAGAGTGAGTGAGACACACACACAGAGTGAGTGAGACACACACACAGAGTGAGTGAGACACACACACAGAGTGAGTGAGACACACACACAGAGTGAGTGAGACACACACACAGAGTGAGTGAGACACACACACAGAGTGAGTGAGACACACACACAGAGTGAGTGAGACACACACACAGAGTGAGTGAGACACAGAGTGAGTGAGACACACACACAGAGTGAGTGAGACACACACACAGAGTGAGTGAGACACACACACAGAGTGAGTGAGACACACACACAGAGTGAGTGAGACACACACACAGAGTGAGTGAGACACACACACAGAGTGAGTGAGACACACAGACACACACAGAGTGAGTGAGACACACAGACACACACAGAGTGAGTGAGACACACAGACACACACAGAGTGAGTGAGACACACAGACACACACAGAGTGAGTGAGACACACAGACACACACAGAGTGAGTGAGACACACAGACACACACAGAGTGAGTGAGACACACAGACACACACACAGAGTGAGTG
The DNA here is from genome assembly GCF_034236695.1 of Oncorhynchus nerka. Classification (NCBI taxonomy): domain Eukaryota; kingdom Metazoa; phylum Chordata; class Actinopteri; order Salmoniformes; family Salmonidae; genus Oncorhynchus; species Oncorhynchus nerka. The sequence continues at coordinate 14,291,608 of NC_088417.1, forward strand.
AGACACACACACAGAGAGTGAAACGCACGTGCAGAGTGATTGAGAGTGAGACACACACACAGAGAGTGAAACGCACGTGCAGAGTGATTGAGAGTGAGACACACGCAGAGTGAGTGTGAGTGAGTGAGACACACATACACAGATTGAGTGAGACACGCACAGGGAGTGTGAGTGAGACACACACAGAGTGAGTGAGAGTGAGTGAGACACGCACAGGGAGTGTGAGTGAGACACATACACAGATTGAGTGAGACACACATACACAGATTGAGTGAGACACACATACACAGATTGAGTGAGACACACACAGAGAGTGAGTGAGTAAGAGACACACACACACAGAGTGAGAGAAACACACAGAGTGAGAGAAACACACAGAGTGAGAGAAACACACAGAGTGAGAGACACACATGGAGTGAGTGAGTGAGTGAGTGAGTGGTGAGTGAGTGAGTGAGTGAGTGAGTGACACGCACACAGAGTGAGTGAGTGAGTGAGTGACACACAGTGAGTGAGTGACACACAGTGAGTGAGTGACACACAGTGAGTGAGTGACATACAGTGAGTGAGAGACATACAGTGAGTGAGAGACACACAGTGAGTGAGTTAGTGAGTGAGAGAGACGCAAACGCACACACAGTGAGTGAGAGAGACGCAAACACAGTGAGTGTGAGTGAGACACGCAGAGTGAGTGTGAGTGAGACACGCAGAGTGAGTGTGAGTGAGACACGCAGAGTGAGTGTGAGTGAGACACGCAGAGTGAGTGTGAGTGAGACACGCAGAGTGAGTGTGAGTGAGACACGCAGAGTGAGTGTGAGTGAGACACGCAGAGTGAGTGTGAGTGAGACACGCAGAGTGAGTGTGAGTGAGACACGCAGAGTGAGTGTGAGTGAGACACGCAGAGTGAGTGTGAGTGAGACACGCAGAGTGAGTGTGAGTGAGACACGCAGAGTGAGTGTGAGTGAGACACACACACAGGGAGTGTGAGTGAGACACACACACGCAGAGTGAGTGTGAGTGAGACACACACACAGGGAGTGTGAGTGAGTGAGACACACACACACAGAGTGAGTGAGTGAGACACACACACACACACAGAGTGAGTGAGTGAGTGAGACACACACACACACAGAGTGAGTGAGAGACACACACAGAGTGAGTGAGAGACACACACAGAGTGAGTGAGAGACACACAGAGTGAGTGAGAGACACACAGAGTGAGTGAGTGAGTGAGTGAGTGAGTGAGTGAGTGAGTGAGTGACACACACAGAGTGAGTGAGTGAGTGAGTGTGAGTGAGTGAGTGAGTGAGTGAGTGAGTGAGTGACACACAGTGAGTGAGTGACACACAGTGAGTGAGTGACACACAGTGAGTGAGTGACACACAGTGAGTGAGAGACACACAGTGAGTGAGTTAGTGAGTGAGAGAGACGCAAACGCACACACAGTGAGTGAGAGAGACGCAAACGCACACACAGTGAGTGAGAGAGACGCAAACACAGTGAGTGTGAGTGAGTGAGACACACGCACAGGGAGTGTGAGTGAGACACACACACACACACACACAGAGTGAGTGAGTGAGTGAGTGACACGCACACTGAGTGAGTGAGTGAGTGAGTGAGTGAGTGAGTGAGTGAGTGAGTGTGTGAGTGACACGCACACTGAGTGAGTGAGTGACACGCACACTGAGTGAGTGAGTGAGTGAGTGACACGCACACTGAGTGAGTGAGTGAGTGAGTGAGTGACACGCACACTGAGTGAGTGAGTGAGTGAGCGAGTGAGTGAGTGACACGCACACTGAGTGAGTGAGTGAGTGAGTGACACACACAGTGAGTGAGTGAGTGAGTGAGACACACACAGAGTGAGACACACAGACACACACAGAGTGAGTGAGACACACAGACACACACACATAGAGTGAGTGAGACACACACAGAGTGAGTTAGACACACACACACAGAGTGAGTGAGACACACACACACAGAGTGAGTGAGACACACACACACAGAGTGAGTGAGACACACACACACAGAGTGAGTGAGACACACACACACAGAGTGAGTGAGACACACACACACAGAGTGAGTGAGACACACACACACAGAGTGAGTGAGACACACACACACAGAGTGAGTGAGACACACACACACAGAGTGAGTGAGACACACACACACAGAGTGAGTGAGACACACACACACAGAGTGAGTGAGACACACACACACAGAGTGAGTGACACACACACCGAGTGAGTGAGACACACACACAGAGTGAGTGAGACACACACACAGAGTGAGTGAGACACACACACAGAGTGAGTGAGACACACACACAGAGTGAGTGAGACACACACACAGAGTGAGTGAGACACACACACAGAGTGAGTGAGACACACACACACACAGAGTGAGTGAGACACACACACACACACAGAGTGAGTGAGACACACACACACACACAGAGTGAGTGAGACACACACACACACACAGAGTGAGTGAGACACACACACACACAGAGTGAGTGAGACACACACACACACAGAGTGAGTGAGACACACACACACACACAGAGTGAGTGAGACACACACACACACACAGAGTGAGTGAGACACACACACACACACAGAGTGAGTGAGACACACACACAGAGTGAGTGAGACACACACACAGAGTGAGTGAGACACACACACAGAGTGAGTGAGACACACACACAGAGTGAGTGAGACACACAGACACACACAGAGTGAGTGAGACACACAGACACACACACAGAGTGAGTGAGACACACACACAGAGAGTGAAACGCACGTGCAGAGTGATTGAGAGTGAGACACACACACAGAGAGTGAAACGCACGCGCAGAGTGATTGAGAGTGAGACACACGCAGAGTGATTGAGAGTGAGACACACGCAGAGTGATTGAGAGTGAGACACACGCAGAGTGAGTGTGAGTGAGTGAGACACACATACACAGATTGAGTGAGACACGCACAGGGAGTGTGAGTGAGACACACAGAGTGAGTGAGAGTGAGTGAGACACGCACAGGGAGTGTGAGTGAGACACACATACACAGATTGAGTGAGACACACATACACAGATTGAGTGAGACACACATACACAGATTGAGTGAGACACACACAGAGAGTGAGTGAGTAAGAGACACACACACACAGAGTGAGAGAAACACACAGAGTGAGAGAAACACACAGAGTGAGAGAAACACACAGAGTGAGAGAAACACACAGAGTGAGAGACACACATGGAGTGAGTGAGTGAGTGAGTGAGTGACACGCACACAGAGTGAGTGAGTGAGTGAGTGACACACAGTGAGTGAGTGACACACAGTGAGTGAGTGACACACAGTGAGTGAGTGACACACAGTGAGTGAGTGACATACAGTGAGTGAGAGACATACAGTGAGTGAGAGACACACAGTGAGTGAGTTAGTGAGTGAGAGAGACGCAAACGCACACACAGTGAGTGAGAGAGACGCAAACACAGTGAGTGTGAGTGAGACACGCAGAGTGAGTGTGAGTGAGACACGCAGAGTGAGTGTGAGTGAGACACGCAGAGTGAGTGTGAGTGAGACACGCAGAGTGAGTGTGAGTGAGACACGCAGAGTGAGTGTGAGTGAGACACGCAGAGTGAGTGTGAGTGAGACACGCAGAGTGAGTGTGAGTGAGACACGCAGAGTGAGTGTGAGTGAGACACGCAGAGTGAGTGTGAGTGAGACACGCAGAGTGAGTGTGAGTGAGACACGCAGAGTGAGTGTGAGTGAAACACACACACAGGGAGTGTGAGTGAGACACACACAGGAGTGTGAGTGAGACACACACGCAGAGTGAGTGTGAGTGAGACACACACAGGGAGTGTGAGTGAGACACACACACACAGAGTGAGTGAGTGAGACACACACTGAGTGAGTGAGTGAGTGAGTGACACGCACACTGAGTGAGTGAGTGAGTGAGTGAGTGACACGCACACTGAGTGAGTGAGTGAGTGAGCGAGTGAGTGAGTGACACGCACACTGAGTGAGTGAGTGAGTGAGTGACACACACAGTGAGTGAGTGAGTGAGACACACACAGAGTGAGACACACAGACACACACAGAGTGAGTGAGACACACAGACACACACACATAGAGTGAGTGAGACACACACAGAGTGAGTTAGACACACACACACAGAGTGAGTGAGACACACACACACAGAGTGAGTGAGACACACACACACAGAGTGAGTGAGACACACACACACAGAGTGAGTGACACGCACACTGAGTGAGTGAGTGACACGCACACTGAGTGAGTGAGTGAGTGAGTGACACGCACACTGAGTGAGTGAGTGAGTGAGTGAGTGACACGCACACTGAGTGAGTGAGTGAGTGAGCGAGTGAGTGAGTGACACGCACACTGAGTGAGTGAGTGAGTGAGTGACACACACAGTGAGTGAGTGAGTGAGTGAGACACACACAGAGTGAGACACACAGACACACACAGAGTGAGTGAGACACACAGACACACACACATAGAGTGAGTGAGACACACACAGAGTGAGTTAGACACACACACAGAGTGAGTGAGACACACACACACAGAGTGAGTGAGACACACACACACAGAGTGAGTGAGACACACACACACAGAGTGAGTGAGACACACACACAGAGTGAGTGAGACACATACACACAGAGTGAGTGAGACACACACACAGAGTGAGTGAGACACACACACACAGAGTGAGTGAGACACACACACACAGAGTGAGTGAGACACACACACACAGAGTGAGTGAGACACACACACACAGAGTGAGTGAGACACACACAGAGTGAGTGACACACACACCGAGTGAGTGAGACACACACACCGAGTGAGTGAGACACACACACAGAGTGAGTGAGACACACACACAGAGTGAGTGAGACACACACACAGAGTGAGTGAGACACACACACAGAGTGAGTGAGACACACACAGAGTGAGTGAGACACACACACACAGAGTGAGTGAGACACACACACACACACAGAGTGAGTGAGACACACACACACACACAGAGTGAGTGAGACACACACACAGAGTGAGTGAGACACACACACACACAGAGTGAGTGAGACACACACACACACAGAGTGAGTGAGACACACACACACACACAGAGTGAGTGAGACACACACACACACACAGAGTGAGTGAGACACACACACAGAGTGAGTGAGACACACACACAGAGTGAGTGAGACACACACACAGAGTGAGTGAGACACACACACAGAGTGAGTGAGACACACAGACACACACAGAGTGAGTGAGACACACAGACACACACACAGAGTGAGTGAGACACACACACAGAGAGTGAAACGCACGTGCAGAGTGATTGAGAGTGAGACACACACACAGAGAGTGAAACGCACGCGCAGAGTGATTGAGAGTGAGACACACGCAGAGTGATTGAGAGTGAGACACACGCAGAGTGATTGAGAGTGAGACACACGCAGAGTGAGTGTGAGTGAGTGAGACACACATACACAGATTGAGTGAGACACGCACAGGGAGTGTGAGTGAGACACACAGAGTGAGTGAGAGTGAGTGAGACACGCACAGGGAGTGTGAGTGAGACACACATACACAGATTGAGTGAGACACACATACACAGATTGAGTGAGACACACATACACAGATTGAGTGAGACACACACAGAGAGTGAGTGAGTAAGAGACACACACACACAGAGTGAGAGAAACACACAGAGTGAGAGAAACACACAGAGTGAGAGAAACACACAGAGTGAGAGACACACATGGAGTGAGTGAGTGAGTGAGTGAGTGACACGCACACAGAGTGAGTGAGTGAGTGAGTGACACACAGTGAGTGAGTGACACACAGTGAGTGAGTGACATACAGTGAGTGAGAGACATACAGTGAGTGAGAGACACACAGTGAGTGAGTTAGTGAGTGAGAGAGACGCAAACGCACACACAGTGAGTGAGAGAGACGCAAACACAGTGAGTGTGAGTGAGACACGCAGAGTGAGTGTGAGTGAGACACGCAGAGTGAGTGTGAGTGAGACACGCAGAGTGAGTGTGAGTGAGACACGCAGAGTGAGTGTGAGTGAGACACGCAGAGTGAGTGTGAGTGAGACACGCAGAGTGAGTGTGAGTGAGACACGCAGAGTGAGTGTGAGTGAGACACGCAGAGTGAGTGTGAGTGAGACACGCAGAGTGAGTGTGAGTGAGACACGCAGAGTGAGTGTGAGTGAAACACACACACAGGGAGTGTGAGTGAGACACACACACAGGGAGTGTGAGTGAGACACACACACGCAGAGTGAGTGTGAGTGAGACACACACACAGGGAGTGTGAGTGAGACACACACACACAGAGTGAGTGAGTGAGACACACACTGAGTGAGTGAGTGAGTGAGTGACACGCACACTGAGTGAGTGAGTGAGTGAGTGAGTGAGTGACACGCACACTGAGTGAGTGAGTGAGTGAGCGAGTGAGTGAGTGACACGCACACTGAGTGAGTGAGTGAGTGAGTGACACACACAGTGAGTGAGTGAGTGAGTGAGACACACACAGAGTGAGACACACAGACACACACAGAGTGAGTGAGACACACAGACACACACACATAGAGTGAGTGAGACACACACAGAGTGAGTTAGACACACACACACAGAGTGAGTGAGACACACACACACAGAGTGAGTGAGACACACACACACAGAGTGAGTGAGACACACACACACAGAGTGAGTGACACGCACACTGAGTGAGTGAGTGACACGCACACTGAGTGAGTGAGTGAGTGAGTGACACGCACACTGAGTGAGTGAGTGAGTGAGTGAGTGACACGCACACTGAGTGAGTGAGTGAGTGAGCGAGTGAGTGAGTGACACGCACACTGAGTGAGTGAGTGAGTGACACACACAGTGAGTGAGTGAGTGAGTGAGACACACACAGAGTGAGACACACAGACACACACAGAGTGAGTGAGACACACAGACACACACACATAGAGTGAGTGAGTGAGTGAGTTAGACACACACACACAGAGTGAGTGAGACACACACACACAGAGTGAGTGAGACACACACACAGAGTGAGTGAGACACACACACACAGAGTGAGTGAGACACACACACACAGAGTGTGAGACACACACACACAGAGTGAGTGAGACACACACACACAGAGTGAGTGAGACACACACACACAGAGTGAGTGAGACACACACACACAGAGTGAGTGAGACACACACACACAGAGTGAGTGAGACACACACACACAGAGTGAGTGAGACACACACACACAGAGTGAGTGAGACACACACAGAGTGAGTGAGACACACACAGAGTGAGTGACACACACACCGAGTGAGTGTGACACACACACCGAGTGAGTGAGACACACACACAGAGTGAGTGAGACACACACACACACAGAGTGAGTGAGACACACACAGAGAGACACACACACACACAGAGTGAGTGAGACACACACACACACACAGAGTGAGTGAGACACACACACACACAGAGTGAGTGAGACACACACACACACACAGAGTGAGTGAGACACACACACACACAGAGTGAGTGAGACACACACACACACAGAGTGAGTGAGACACACACACACACACAGAGTGAGTGAGACACACACACACACACAGAGTGAGTGAGACACACACACAGAGTGAGTGAGACACACACACAGAGTGAGTGAGACACACACACAGAGTGAGTGAGACACACACACAGAGTGAGTGAGACACACACACAGAGTGAGTGAGACACACAGACACACACAGAGTGAGTGAGACACACAGACACACACAGAGTGAGTGAGACACACAGACACACACACAGAGTGAGTGAGACACACACACAGAGAGTGAAACGCACGTGCAGAGTGATTGAGAGTGAGACACACACACAGAGAGTGAAACGCACGCGCAGAGTGATTGAGAGTGAGACACACGCAGAGTGATTGAGAGTGAGACACACGCAGAGTGATTGAGAGTGAGACACACGCAGAGTGAGTGTGAGTGAGTGAGACACACATACACAGATTGAGTGAGACACGCACAGGGAGTGTGAGTGAGACACACAGAGTGAGTGAGAGTGAGTGAGACACGCACAGGGAGTGTGAGTGAGACACACATACACAGATTGAGTGAGACACACATACACAGATTGAGTGAGACACACATACACAGATTGAGTGAGACACACACAGAGAGTGAGTGAGTAAGAGACACACACACACAGAGTGAGAGAAACACACAGAGTGAGAGAAACACACAGAGTGAGAGAAACACACAGAGTGAGAGACACACATGGAGTGAGTGAGTGAGTGAGTGAGTGACACGCACACAGAGTGAGTGAGTGAGTGAGTGACACACAGTGAGTGAGTGACACACAGTGAGTGAGTGACACACAGTGAGTGAGTGACACACAGTGAGTGAGTGACATACAGTGAGTGAGAGACATACAGTGAGTGAGAGACACACAGTGAGTGAGTTAGTGAGTGAGAGACGCAAACACACACAGTGAGTGAGAGAGACGCAAACACAGTGAGTGTGAGTGAGACACGCAGAGTGAGTGTGAGTGAGACACGCAGAGTGAGTGTGAGTGAGACACGCAGAGTGAGTGTGAGTGAGACACGCAGAGTGAGTGTGAGTGAGACACGCAGAGTGAGTGTGAGTGAGACACGCAGAGTGAGTGTGAGTGAGACACGCAGAGTGAGTGTGAGTGAGACACGCAGAGTGAGTGTGAGTGAGACACGCAGAGTGAGTGTGAGTGAGACACGCAGAGTGAGTGTGAGTGAAACACACACACAGGGAGTGTGAGTGAGACACACACAGGGAGTGTGAGTGAGACACACACACGCAGAGTGAGTGTGAGTGAGACACACACACAGGGAGTGTGAGTGAGACACACACACACAGAGTGAGTGAGTGAGACACACACACACACACACAGAGTGAGTGAGTGAGTGAGACACACACACACACAGAGTGAGTGAGAGACACACACAGAGTGAGTGAGAGACACACACAGAGTGAGTGAGACACACACAGAGTGAGTGAGACACACACAGAGTGAGTGAGACACACAGAGTGAGTGACACACACACAGAGTGAGTGACACACACACCGAGTGAGTGAGACACACACAGAGTGAGTGAGACACACACACACACAGAGTGAGTGAGACACACACACACACAGAGTGAGTGAGACACACACACACACACAGAGTGAGTGAGACACACACACACACACAGAGTGAGTGAGACACACACACACACACAGAGTGAGTGAGACACACACACACACACAGAGTGAGTGAGACACACACACACACAGAGTGAGTGAGACACACACACACACAGAGTGAGTGAGACACACACACACACACAGAGTGAGTGAGACACACACACACACACAGAGTGAGTGAGACACACACACACACACAGAGTGAGTGAGACACACACACAGAGTGAGTGAGACACAGAGTGAGTGAGACACACACACAGAGTGAGTGAGACACACACACAGAGTGAGTGAGACACACACACAGAGTGAGTGAGACACACACACAGAGTGAGTGAGACACACAGACACACACAGAGTGAGTGAGACACACAGACACACACAGAGTGAGTGAGACACACAGACACACACAGAGTGAGTGAGACACACACACAGAGAGTGAAACGCACGTGCAGAGTGATTGAGAGTGAGACACACACACAGAGAGTGAAACGCACGCGCAGAGTGATTGAGAGTGAGACACACGCAGAGTGATTGAGAGTGAGACACACGCAGAGTGATTGAGAGTGAGACACACGCAGAGTGAGTGTGAGTGAGTGAGACACACATACACAGATTGAGTGAGACACGCACAGGGAGTGTGAGTGAGACACACACAGAGTGAGTGAGAGTGAGTGAGACACGCACAGGGAGTGTGAGTGAGACACACATACACAGATTGAGTGAGACACACATACACAGATTGAGTGAGACACACATACACAGATTGAGTGAGACACACACAGAGAGTGAGTGAGTAAGAGACACACACACACAGAGTGAGAGAAACACACAGAGTGAGAGAAACACACAGAGTGAGAGAAACACACAGAGTGAGAGAAACACACAGAGTGAGAGACACACATGGAGTGAGTGAGTGAGTGAGTGACACGCACACAGAGTGAGTGAGTGAGTGAGTGACACACAGTGAGTGAGTGACACACAGTGAGTGAGTGACACACAGTGAGTGAGTGACACACAGTGAGTGAGTGACATACAGTGAGTGAGAGACATACAGTGAGTGAGAGACACACAGTGAGTGAGTTAGTGAGTGAGAGAGACGCAAACGCACACACAGTGAGTGAGAGAGACGCAAACACAGTGAGTGTGAGTGAGACACGCAGAGTGAGTGTGAGTGAGACACGCAGAGTGAGTGTGAGTGAGACACGCAGAGTGAGTGTGAGTGAGACACGCAGAGTGAGTGTGAGTGAGACACGCAGAGTGAGTGTGAGTGAGACACGCAGAGTGAGTGTGAGTGAGACACGCAGAGTGAGTGTGAGTGAGACACGCAGAGTGAGTGTGAGTGAGACACGCAGAGTGAGTGTGAGTGAGACACGCAGAGTGAGTGTGAGTGAAACACACACACAGGGAGTGTGAGTGAGACACACACACGCAGAGTGAGTGTGAGTGAGACACACACACAGGGAGTGTGAGTGAGACACACACACACAGAGTGAGTGAGTGAGACACACACACACACACAGAGTGAGTGAGTGAGTGAGACACACACACACACAGAGTGAGTGAGAGACACACACAGAGTGAGTGAGTGAGAGACACACACAGAGTGAGTGAGAGACACACACAGAGTGAGTGAGAGACACACACAGAGTGAGTGAGAGACACACAGAGTGAGTGAGTGAGTGAGTGAGTGAGTGAGTGAGTGAGTGAGTGAGTGAGTGAGTGAGTGAGTGAGACACACAGAGTGAGTGAGTGAGTGAGTGAGTGAGTGAGTGAGTGACACACAGTGAGTGAGTGACACACAGTGAGTGAGAGACACACAGTGAGTGAGTTAGTGAGTGAGAGAGACGCAAACGCACACACAGTGAGTGAGAGAGACGCAAACGCACACACAGTGAGTGAGAGAGACGCAAACACAGTGAGTGTGAGTGAGTGAGACACACGCACAGGGAGTGTGAGTGAGACACACACACACACACACAGAGTGAGTGAGTGAGTGAGTGACACGCACACTGAGTGAGTGAGTGAGTGAGTGAGTGAGTGAGTGAGTGAGTGAGTGAGTGAGTGACACGCACACTGAGTGAGTGAGTGAGTGAGTGACACGCACACTGAGTGAGTGAGTGAGTGAGTGAGTGACACGCACACTGAGTGAGTGAGTGAGTGAGTGAGCGAGTGAGTGAGTGACACGCACACTGAGTGAGTGAGTGAGTGAGTGACACACACAGTGAGTGAG